>NW_015151009.1:111320-116720 GCF_000732505.1 Cyprinodon variegatus | reverse complement strand
GCAGATATAAATTCGGCATGCTTTGCAAGGAATGCTCTCCTCTCAACGCATCATGGGATTTGTTGTCACAGCAGCCTGCGGTCGCTGTGACAACCAGGCGGAATCACGTGACCAACGAGGAGCAAAAAGTAGTGATCTATAAAATCAAAGTAGTTCCCTATAATCCCCGCTCTATATAGTAATCGAGGGATTTAGGTGTTACGGCAGATGCTTGGACACAGCGTTGGTTTGGTGTTGCCATGGTAACTGACTCTTTCCACAGAACGGACGCTCATTCTGTGACAGCTTATTGTTATGTTAAATTAAAGTGTCCCTTAATATAACGTGTGATTTCAGAGTCAGCCATGGCAGTATCTCAGAACCATCAGGGTTTTTAAAGGTTTCCTATAACACTTTTAACGGACATCCTGCAGCCAATCAGGATCGAGCATACACCCAGACTATGGTAAATGAACATAGACTAAAAAATTTAGATTACAGGCACTTTTAATATTTCTAAAACAGAACCAAGAGTTACCCCTGACAAAATGAGGAATCATTCATTCTGGAGGAAGGGTCCTAAGAGATGAAAAAGCCCACTATAGTGTAAATCCTTTTAAATAAAAAAAAAAAAGTTTGTTAAATTTGCTATAAAAGCACCCAAACACTAGTGCTAACATGTGAGTTATAACTCAGCCCCAGGAGAAAAAGTCCTGTCCTTCCATGCTTTGCATAGGATCCTTTTTCTTTGTTCACCTTTTCAAACTGCGGCGGCATTTTGATGAGGCAGCTTCCAGCGTGGCGGATCGCCGGCAGTAATGAAGCCTGAGTGCCGCTAAAGTCTGAGTAATGAGGAGAGGGCTTTCTGCTGACACAGGAAGAGGGAGCTATCAAATGTCAGGGATGGGTTAATTCAACATCTTTAAGGGTCTGTGCAGAGTTAGAGAGGGTCATATGTCATTTAAGGAGCAACATATTTACTTGTCCACAAATATAGTTAATGTCACAAAACGCACACGTGTTCTGATACCAGGTACAGGCACATAAAATGTACATATTTTGCATACTTTTGGCTTATTTGTTCTTCTGTGTTTTGTGCTTTTGTTTAGAGTCGGTGTACTCCAATTAACCATTGTTGGATTACTAAATTAGCTGACAGTTACTTCAATAATAGATTTTTTATAATTAATCTGATTAGTTGTTTCAGCCCTAAATGCATTTCCAGGATAACTAAATACCAATAAGCAGACTATAAACCTTGTTTCAAACTGTTTAACGAATGTCAAATAATTATAAATTTTAATGATCCTCAAAGTTGGAGATGATTCATGTTTTTATGGGGTTTTCCACATAAATTGTGCTTCTAAACCGCCTATAAAGGAATGCTTTGTTAAGGAGATACAAGCTTAAACTGTGGCCCATTTTTTCAGCTGTAGTTCTAAACTGTTCCCTCATTAAGAGGGTCTTCTTGATTGTATGTATAAAACAAGAAAAAAACCCACACATTTAAACATTCTTTAGTTTCCCTAATGTTAGCCTCTTATGGTCATGGTGATCAGCTGATTGGTTAGAGAGGAACTTTTCAGCCTAGTCGGTATCAGAAGAAGGCAGTAGATGCTGTTTTGCAGCTACTTTAAACTAAATGAGCCTCCAGGGAGTATGTTTATGCACCTTTCTCCCTAAGCATCAATCTCCCCCTTCTGTAACACATAAATCAAATAAAAGGGCCCTTGATGGTGATCAACATCTGAGAGCAGCCATCGGATATTTAATTACACTTAATGAGGGTCATCGTTTGTGGAGATGTTCTAAAATTTGCCAGAATTAGCCTTTTAAAGTGGCATAGAGTGTTTTCTAGGCCGAATAGGTGCTTGCTTTAATTAAAAACAGTTTAACAGGTGACTGTATGTAAATACAGTGAGCAAAATTAGCATTTGGTTTCATACTTTAAATGCCTGAGACAATGAACAAATATAATGGCTTAATGCTCCATTGTCTACAAGGGTATGATAACCACACAGCTAAGATCTACTGTCAATATATCATTTAGTGTAAACCTTAACTTCTGCAAAGAGACAAATTTCTGCTTTTTTTTTTAAATTTTGAACAGACAATATTATGTTATCTGAATTAGGGCTGGACGATATAGAAAAAAATCTTATCGATTAAAAAAAAAAGCATATTGATCGATATCGATAATTATTGAAAAGATTTGAGACCATATTTATGTGCAGCTCTATCTGGACTTTTTATGATATTGCTAAATGATTTTATTTTAATAAAAAACACAAACACAGACTTCCAATTAAATCTTTATTTAACCAACATTTTTAACCATAACAGAATTGTTTTAAGAAAAAATAACTTAAGAGACCTGAGTTATGTTATTAAATACTGACAAAGAATAAACTAAAGTGACCAGAAAAGTGACCAAAATAAATATAAGAAATAAATAAATAGAATACCCTATTTGGGTGGGAGTAGTACACCACCAGCTTGTGGTAATTAAAAGATTGTAGGACTAGGCTACCATGTAAACTCCACTCAACAAAAACAAAAACCCAAATCGACTCACCCTTTAGCCTAGCATTTCTATGGGGCATTTTTTCTCACCCCCAGGTTTCTAACCGCAGTGAAGTTAATATCCAACTTGAAACTAACTTCACTGCGGTATTCTTCTAGAGGTCCTGCTGGCACCTCGTTATGGTTCAGCTTAGTTTCCTGCTTTAACCTGAGTTATTACTTTGAAGTTTCTGGCCCCTGAGCATTTTTCTCTCAATTGTTAGAACTACGTGGGAAACTGCCCAGAACCGAATATATATATATTTTCACGAAATTCCAGAAGATTCCTCGGAGGAGAGCCACCCCGGTGCCTATACAGCTCGTACTCCTGCGGGTGTGAGCGGCTGAGATGATAAAAAAAAGTTGGTTGTGTTATCAGACTTGGTTTTCACTGGTTCCCTACACATTTTACAGATGACTGTGGTTTGTTTTTTGTCCGACTTGCCATGACCGAAATACTGCCAAACTGGCGAACTAGCATAAACCATTTGGAACAATTTCCTCCGCCTCTCCTTGCTGCGACATCTTCATGTGCTCTGTGTTGTGGTTTGAGAGGGCGGCGCTTTGTGACGGCGTGCCTGGGTCCGTGATTGCGATTGGTTGGGAGGAAGCAGTGACTAGCATAAACCTACATGCTAGGCTACAATGAGAAGGCAGGAAAACTGCGTTTCTTTTTTATCGAACTTTTATCGACCCTGTTTTTTTCTATTGCGCCACACGTCTATCGATCGATATATATCGTTATTGAATTATCGCCCAGCCCTAATCTGAATGGCACAACATCTGTCTATGAGCCCCTTGTTGTCAGCATTTTTAAAGTTATTTACCACAAATAGGTTTTGATGAGGGGGTAGCTTGAAGAGCAGCATCATTTGAGGCTAGTTATTACAGTTAGAGTTCAGCTGGATTATGGTGCGTAGATGATACATCAGGTTTTGGGAGAGCTTCTACAGTATTTAACAGTGTGACAGCATGTTTTTCCTCTGCCTAATTGTGAGATGAAATATTTTAAGTGTGCCTTTTTTTCTGCCTAAATAGGAGGGATTGCAGACAAGTCTTGTACCAGTCTCTATGCTGGAATTTTTAAGGTAGGGGTGACAGAAAGCATTTGCCTCCTCACTCTAGATGCGGATGAAGGGAGGGTCACAAGAGATGAAGAATGAGCTCACACAGCCTCCCTCATGCTCTGAACAGAAGACACCTGTTCTAAAATGTTTATCTGGCCAGTGAAAGATATATTAACCTTACTGGGAATGTCCTTGATGAACAGGAGTTGTTTTCCTCTAAATGTTTGTGTGTTAGGAAGTTTCTTGTATGCCCCTGGAAGGGCGTCTGAGTATTGGGAGTTGTTGTATAAATGTATGCACTGAGCTTGTCCCAGTCACAACTTTTTCCTCGTAAAATAAATCTGCGTTTTTGCAAGAATTGCCTCTGCCTCAGCTTCCAAACTTCCAAACGGCAACAGAAGCAGAGGTAGTAAGAAAGTAAATGGTTCACATTTCAGTTGGAATGGTTTAAGATCAACACATTTTCATGAGTTAGAATTGCCTAGTCAAAGTCGAGGCGAGGCACCATACTGGAGTCGCACAGCGACATCATTTTTACAATCGGTGCTTAAAGTCCATAGCCGAAGTTTGTTCATTGGTCCAACGTTCTTAGTTTCTTTTTTTAAATGATTTTATTTCACCATTAAGGGAATTCTGTTTTAGTTTATAAAATGTCAACCTTTTTTGTTAAATGACCCTTGGCTACTGTTTGTAGAGACGGTCTGTGTACTTTTATTTTAAGCATCAGTAGTTTTTGCCAATTTAGTTCTGAAACGCGCAGCAAAAAGTTCACACTAAACCTAATATCAGTATGTTTAATGCCTAGGCTTAATGTAATATGTTTAGTTTATTCTCTCCCTCCCCTGAGGGCTAAAGCTAATATTTCATTCACCTCCCAAAGGGCCAAAAAGCAGCTACAGTGTGGAGGAAAAACTCCCCTTTTTAACATGAAGAAAGGCTCAGTGTGAGTGGCCTCCTTCCGATGCTAAATGGGGGTTCAAATTGAGAGAAACAGAGATACAAAAATAACATAGAAGCACTGATCTATAAATACTTTCTGTTTGAGAAAGGTAATGGTAGACTTTCTCTATAGGTGACTCTGTCTGGGAAAGAACCATTTAGGCAGACAAGCTCTGAGGAGGTTTTTAAAGTAAATCACAGAAGTTCAGCCCAAAGTTATGTCAAGAAGAGAAAAATAGGCCTAACCATCATTTATAATCGTGGGTGTTGATGGAAGTAGACCAGCTGATGTTTCCCTCCAGGATGGTGTCACAAACAGAACCAGACCCAATAAAGCTTCTTTGAAAAAGCAGAGAGAGAAAACATTTAGAGGTTTAACTAACAAATACTGAAGAATTCGAGAATAGAGATAGAATAAAGCAGTATGTAAAGGGGTCCCCATGTCCTCCTGCAGCCTAGGTCTATAGCAGCATAACTGTAGTGATAACTCATATGTATTGCTTGTAAGTTGTCTATAACAGGATATATGGCAATTACAAATTTGTTTCTTATACGTCACTGGGTTGCTGTAACAAAGGAGGATGCTAGAGATGGAGCAAGAGACTCAACCGTCCTAATGGCCACTAAAGGGAACTTCAAAAAGATCCAGAACAATTAGAGCTTATACATCACCCCAGATCCCATCCGTATTTCTTTTTTCTTTTGGTCAAACACATTCTAACAAATTTCGATCAGCATTCCCTGTCACTGATTAAAGGTATACTATGCAGTTGTTGTTGATTTTTCAGCGAGGCTCCCCCCAGAGGGCAAAAGTAAAAGTGCACTGTCGTAAATATGCTCAGCTGTTCTCCTG
>NW_015151009.1:107204-110733 GCF_000732505.1 Cyprinodon variegatus | reverse complement strand
AACGTTATGGAACACATTAATTAACTGAAAAATGTTGCATAGTGTGCCTTTAAGGAAATTATATACCGGGGAATAGAGGTTAAATCCCAAGACTCCTTTTCCCCTTTTTTTTTTTTTTTTTTTGCAGATCTCAAAATTAAAAGGGAAACATATAAAAGCTTATTTTTCACACCATCTAAAGTAATGTTGTTGTTGTTTTCTACAAGGCACATGGTGTTTTTCGTTCCATCACCACCTCCTCAGTTTTCCACTCCAACACTTGTCAGTCATTTTGATGTTTGTTGTCAGCCTTTAGCTAGAGGCGACAAACCTTCTAGAAGAGGAAAAAAAACAAAACAAAGGAACAGCAAAATGTTGCTTCGTTCTTAAGAAGTTGCTTTGACCTTTAGGCACTCCACAAACCACATGGCATCAGTAAACAGACAGTTATTCACTTTGTGTAATATGAATCAAAAGCAGAAAGTTATTGAACTTGAGAAGAATTGGTTCACGTTGTAATTGAAGGAGGAGGAGGAAGCGGCCGTAGGTCCCAGCGGGAGCTTTAATCAGTGGGAATGTATCGTCACTCGTATCAAATCTATGTCCAGAGGTTGAATGTCAGCCAGTGACACAGGTGAAAGTGAGCCTATTGGCAGCAGATGCAGGATAATGAAAGTTTGATGCAGCTTTATTTAGAACTATATTTTACAGGATTACGTTGCGAGCTCCGTTTCCACTTCAAAGGTGAGCTTTCACCACTGCTGGGGGTTGTGTCACTATACTCCTCATAATGGGAAGGCTTCTCAAAATCTGGGGCTAATGGTACCTGGGTTTTCTTTGCCTGTTTCAGTCACGCAGCAGCATTCTCCATCTTTATGCTTTGAAGCCGTTTTGCTTGGTTAATCCATGTTGCAAGAATTGCAGGAGGTGTGTTTGTCGCACTCTGTGAGACCAGATTAGCTTTTTATTCACTTGTGGCCCGATAGAAATGAGAGAGAGGGACTGGTGGGCAGAAGAGATGTTGAACTTGCTCTCTTTATTTAAAGAAAAGGATCTCTTATGCTTATTTAAAGAGGCGTGGTTCTATTCCAGGACTCAAGTAGAGGAAGAGGACTTTGCACGAAATCACTGTTAAATATTTATGCTATGCTGGTCCCTGCAGGCCAAAGTGTTATTCTGTGGATTGGGAAAATCGGCAGAGCTTGTACAGATGATGACAGAGATTCTACCAAGCCTTTTGTTCTGACTGGAAACTTTATGACCAACTTTATGACTAAATGACCAATTCAGAACTTTATATTCTGGATTGGTCGATTCAGAGTCCTGGCTTGGAGTTGATCACCAAAGATGAACGTTAATAACAGTGGGAAAATGCAGAAAGCTGGTCAGTAATTATAGGAAAAGGCTTGATTGCTTATCATTCAAGAGGATATAAGAGTTTTTTTTTTTATTTTTTTTTTTTATATAATATGTAATGAATGCGACCTCTTGTTTGTTTTAATACATGTGCTTGAAAATGACATGCCCAGAATGGATTAGATAAATCTTAGAAGCTACAAGATTTATTTGAATATTTATGGTACAAAAAAAAAAGAAACTTTGCAAATACTACAGATATCTAAAACTCAAACACATATGTTCTTAATGTGCATGTAGTGACGTTTACTTTCAGGTGTTTTAAATGAACTCCTTACATTAGTGTTTTTTACTGACTTAACTCTCCGTCACTCTTAGTCATCCTGCCTTCCTCTCCTTGAACCTCCTGCATGTTGAAACCTGCCAGGTTGAGCAGCTGCTGCCACTGGGAGATCACTGACCTGGACTGAAGACATAAGATCTAAATCTTTATTTATTACACTGTAACACCAGCACATTTCAATGTCATCTTAAAAGCAGACGCTGCTCAGCTGGAGGAAGCAACAAGGACACAAACTGCATCATCACAGCACAGTGTCCTTCCTCCTGGAAGCAAAAGACAGTTTTTTTTATATTTTTTAAAGATATATACTTTTAAAGGCATTTGTAATCTTTGCAGTGGTTCCTTTCCTCTTTATTTTAAAGATTGAATATGTTAAGTCATGCAAGCAGACTAAACAAGTAGGGGCCAGTGCAGCTGCAGATGTAGCATCTCTAGGTGTTCAGATATGTTTGTTAAAGCCAGAACATCGGCTCTGATAAAGCTGGAGGTAAAAAGAAAGGAGAAACAAATGCCAGCGGTTCCAAGGTGTGCCGCCTCAGATGCTACGAAGCTTTTATCCCCTGGGCTCAGATTATTTCATTTCTTATTTAAAGATGGATTAAGAATAAATAAATACATAAAGGAAGAGAAAGGAAATCATGGCAAAAAATGTCTTCCATTTAGCGGTCAGATATGCAGCGGGTACTGCCCACTTCCTCAGCCTTGGGATCTAACTCAATTTGCAGACTTCTGTGACATTTTTGTGATCACAGATTTATTGTCACAGAGCGTAAGCTTTTCCTTCTTTTTTTTAGGCACCATGAACAAACTCGTATTTGGCAGGGAGCATTAAAACATGACAATGCTCATTTGTTTTTCCTGCCTTTTTCTATTGACTCAACTGACAGATGAGCAATAAAAAAAACAAAAATAAAGATGAGACGGTTTAAAAGGGATTCGAACCAACTGGGTCAGACGGACGACTTTATCTACATGCGGTCCTGGTGAGTAAAGCGGAATATAAATGAAGCTTAAAGATGGGAACTAATTTTAGGCTGTTAATGCGATTAGATGTAGAGTCTATGCTGGGGTGAGTATCTCTTTAAATGGCTCTGGATTTAAAGGTGTGTGTGTGAGAGGCATAAAGAGCCATGGGGGGGGGCTTCAGACGACTCTGCATTGGTAAAAGCTTCGTCTTTTACTGCACGCCGCACTAACCCACAATGGCACTTATTTCAATTTATGGCTTTACGATAGATGGCTCAGTAAATTTTCAATGAATTTTTTTTTTTTTTTAAAGAAAACGCACACTAATGCATGTGTGTGACTGTCAGGAGCCACAGTGGTTTAGGGAGTGATTCTAGAAACTCCACATACAAAACCCAATGGAATGGGTTGTAAAATAAAAACGAGTGTGTTTACCATGAAGCTGATGGATTGTTTGCCCTTCAGCTGATTCTGTTAGTCGAGGGAAGCAAAGTCAGAGAGGACATCTCATACGCCCCCCGACTTTTTATTTTTATTCAGTCACAGTTAAAATTTATGCTATCTTAAAGATTTAATATAAAACAATAACGTGATTGGATACTAGGTTTCCAACTGGAGACCTTTTTAAATCCCTATGAGACCTTTTTGTTTCAAGTGTGACCAGTTGAGCCATTTTTGAGTTTAAACTACCTACTACCTCTCTTTCTTCTTTGACTAGGTCACCATAAATACTAGCGTTGCACCGATGCCATTTTTTAGCACAGATACGATAACCGATACCTGGCTGTGCAGTATCGGCCGATACATTTCATTTCGTTTTCAATTTCAAAAAGTTTATTTCAAACCTGCACACATTTGGCTTGAAAAGGGGATGGAAGAAGCAAA
>NW_015151009.1:103745-105318 GCF_000732505.1 Cyprinodon variegatus | reverse complement strand
AAGTTGGTTTTGTGTACTTGAGCTCAACCTTGATGGCACATTTTTCTGGTTTTGGATTTTCTTCTAGAGAGGGGATTTCATGGTTTTCCTTCAGAAGCAGAAACTAGTCTAGACTCTGGAGAAGCAAATCTTCTTCTCTGGCCATTGACCCTTGGCTACCATGTTTATATGTTTTTGAGATGTAGTTTTTCTACAATTAAACAGGAGTCTTGCCTTCCAAAAGTTTTCTCTTTAGTATCATTATTTAATAGAATATCCTCAAAAAAATAAACAAGGGAAAAAAAAAACCTTGTGGATCATTGAGATGTATTTTGGGAATGTGAGCCAGAGCTTAAGCTTGATCAGAATACCTCAAATAGTAGACCCTCCTTCCTGTATCTAGCTGTTATCCCTTCACCGTTTATGGTGAAAACTATCCAGGGTAGGAAATGAGCTTCAGACCGCTGTCCCGAACCCAGACAGCCTTCAGCCTAATAGACGTCAACATGCAGCTCATGCTCACAGGAATGAAGCTGGTCAAATTGGGACTACAGCTTCCAAGAGAAGAACTACAAAAACGAAAAATTACTAAAAGGAAGTGAACTGTTGCTTTACTTTTTGGAAATACGTAAAGACATTTGCATGCATCACCTGTCACAAAATGTTTTTTCTGTTAAACTCTGTAAAGTGGGCTGCCTATATGTTCTCATGCAAAGGATTGTGGGCAGCAGTATAGCTACTAGCCCCTACTAGGGAGGTCAGACAGTCCCTATAGTAACTGCTTCCTGGTTCTTGCTCCTATATAACAGAGCACTATTAGAATGGTACTGTTGCATAGGTTTCCTTACCGCTTTGAGGTATTCAGATTAAGCCTTTGTGTTGTTTTTATGACCGGACGGCAGCTTCTCTAAATATACGCTCTGTTTGAATTAATGGGCTGCTTCCTCTGAAGGCCAGATTCGTCGTCATAGCGTGGTACCGAGGTCTAGACGGATTCCAACACTCCTCGTTATGCGGCCTACAAATGCGTCCTTCTTTTTGCCCAAATTGAAAGACGGGTCCGATGTATCCTCTCTATCCTTGGTTATCCCAGGATTCATTGCGAGACCAAGCAAGCCGGCTGCTCCGTGATCAGAGAAAATGTTACTTAGCGCCAAGTGGTGGTGAATATTGGAAGTTCAGTTTAATATAATCCAAGTATGTGAATAGCTCGTCTGAAAATAATGAAAATAGTTGTTTTGATGGTTATAGAGTCAGATATGTGGCGGTAATGTTTGGTTTATGTAAAGGTTTTTATCTGTTACTGTCTAAATGGGTTTGGCTGTAATTTAAAGACAGATTCTAATATATCTGCAATAGATTTGTATTGTTTTATACATACACTGATTAGATTTACGTATATCTTTCTACCCCTTCATTAGTGAAGTCAACATTGCTTTAGGTGTTTCTCTTGGTTCTCTTTTTTTTCACTTCCTGGATAAATCATCAGTGAACTCTTGGTGTAGTTTTGGTAGACCGGTCACCCATAGGAAGGTTTGTTCCACAGTTTCCCCCCATTTCAGATTAGTCTAAAGTTTAATCCCAAATTATTATT
>NW_015151009.1:97976-101760 GCF_000732505.1 Cyprinodon variegatus | reverse complement strand
TTATGCGCGTTTGCAACATGCTTTATGCGTGTGTGCAACATGCTCTATGCGTGTTTGCAACATGCTTTATGCGCGTTTGCAACATGCTTTATGCGTGTGTGCAACATGCTCTATGCGTGTTTGCAACATGCTTTATGCGCGTTTGCAACATGCTTTATGCTCGTTTGCAAAATGCTTTGTGTGTGTGTGCACCACGCTTTGTGTGTGTGTGCTCCATGCTTTGTGTGTGTGTGCAACATGCTTTACATGTGTGCAACATTTTGGCAGATATTTCACTCTATAGGCAACATCTGGATTTGTTTTAATTCCTACTGTAGAAACACTCCATGCTTATAAAAACGGACATTTCATATCCATGGAGTGGTGTCTTAGTGGTTAGGACATTGCGCTTAGAATCCAGAGGTTCTGAGTTCGAGCCCTACTCCCGCAGACAGGCACTCTGTGTCCCTGAGCAAAGGCCATTAACCCCACACTGCTCCCCGGAGCTGCACAACAGCAGTCCGCTGCCCCTCACTGGGTTAAATGCAGAGAGTTAATTCCGTTGCTCTGTACTTGTGACAATGTAATGACGATAAAAGCTGAAAAAAGAAAAAAAAATATTTATTATTAACTATTATAATTATTATTATTGCAATATTACACAAAAATACCCTACATATCCTCCTCATACACTATATATTCATATAAATACCTCTCATTTGTAAGTTCCACTGGAGCGTCTCAAAATGATTTCTGACAAATCTACCCAGTGGTACAGAGGCTTCTTAAAATAAACTGCCCATTTTCCCTCCATCTCTTCCTGGCTGCTGCTGGATTGGTCTGGAATCCCCCCCCCCCTTCCCTCCCCAGCTCTGTTGCCTAGGGTTGGGCTCATGACTCATCATAAAAGAAGAAGAAGAGAGTTAGATAATGCAGCGGGGCAGTGAACACAATGCATACAGCATACTTACATAAAACGCTATATTGTTGTGAAGAAGCAAGGTTGGGTTCAATAACTGAGGGAACGTTGTGTGAATTCACATGAGCCAAGCTGCCTGTTTAGCAGGATCATCGTTAATGGAGAGAACTGAAAGGTTAGGAGGTTAATTAATTAATATGGAACTGAATAAAACTGAAGGAAGGATTATTTAAGACTGGGGAAAAAAATACACATTGTAATAAAAGAAATGATGTCTGGTTCACATAGTTTAAAGGTTAACAATCAAAGTGCCTTGTAAATAAATTATAACCGTCAATTATTAACGATGCTATAAATAATGAATGCATCCGGTCTTCAGCTAAATAAATTATCTGATAGAAATGGATATTAGAAAGGCAACAGTAAATTGACTCATCTAATTATGTAACTTACCGGGGATTTAAACAGTGTGTTGTTTGTATTCCAGCACTTTTCATTTATTCAATCAGATGTTTTTTTTTTTTATTCCATCTGACAGAAGAGATGTTCAAATAGGCAGAAAAACTGATACACAGTTTGATCTTCGTGTAAATTATTTCCCAGCTTTTCTGTATTTCCACATTATAAATCATACACTTTGGTCTTATTTGCTTTTTATTCACAAATACAAGAATAAATCTTTCATAGTGAGACTTTGTTTTATGTATTGTTTGTTATTTTAGTTTTGGAAACCTTTGCCATGACCCGTCACTGCTGTATCTTATTGAGCTTCATGTAGGCATGCAGAGACTTCGGCTTTTTTATGTCTTCATCTGATCAAATGTAAATCACACTTGTGACCTGTTAGCCGTCTGCAGACTGATTGCAGCTGGTGATGTGTTTACAGTCTGAAAGCCCTGATTAACTGCCGGGAAGGTTGTTCTTCATCTGCTGCAGGTAAATTAAAGCAGGGAGGCGATAGAGGCCCCTGTCGGGACCAGCTTTAGCACATCACCCAGGAGTAAATTGGCTGCAGAGTCAGCAAGAACAGCCTTCTCACTTGCTGTAGCATATTAGCAGCATCATTTCAAAAGAAAATGCTGATTTGGGGAGAAAAAGCCCAGGATTTCCCCAGGATTTTCAGCAGCGCACTCACACTGCAAGAAAAAAAAATATAGCGAACACTCAAATAACACATCCTAGATCTGAATGAATGAAATGTTCTCATTGAATACTTTGTTCTGTGCAAAGTTGAATGTGCTGACAACAAATTCACAGAAAAATAATCAATGGGTTTCACATTTATTAACCATTAGGGGCCTGAATATGGAGTCACACAGAATTAAAATGAAAAAAACGCACTACAGGCTGATCCAACTTTGATGTAATGTTATTAAAATAGGTCAAAATGAGGTGTCAGTATTGAGTCTAGCCTCCATGTGCCTGTATGACCTCCCTTAAACACCTGGGCATGCTCCTGATGAGGTGGCGGATGGTCTCCTCAGGGATCTCCTCCCAGACCTGGACTAAAGCGTCTGCCAACACCTGGACAGTCTGTGGTGCAATGTTAAATTGGTGGATAGATGAAGACATGATGTCCCACGTGTTCAATCAGATTCAGGTCTGGGGAAAGGGCCTGCCTGTTCATAGCCTCAATGCCTTCATCTTACAGGAGGTTCTGACCGAACTCCAGCCACATGAGGTCTTGCATTGTCCTGCTAAGGAGGGACCCAGAGCCAACTACACCAGCATATGGTCTCACTAAGGGTCTGAGGATCTCATCTCAGTACCTTATGCTTCCTCTGGCGAGAAAGATTGTGCTGGCGTCCAAAGAAATGGCACCCCACACCATTATTGTCAAACCGGTCATGCAGACGGCAGACCACTCTCCACAGGGTCTCCAGACTCTGTCACGTCTGTCACCTGTGCTCAGTGTGAACCTGCTTTCATTTGCTGCGCCAGCGGCAAATTTATCCGTTCTGATGTTCACTGGCAAATGCTAAGCGTCCTGCACGGTGTTCAGCTGTGAGATCAGCCCCTATCTGTGGACATGAGGCCCTCACACCATCCTCATACATTCGGTTTCTAACCGTTTATGCTGACACATGCGCATTTTTGACCTGGAGATCATTTTGCAAGGTTCTGTCAGTGCCCCTCCTCTTCCCCCTTGCAGAAAGGCAGAGGTAAGGGTCCTGCTGCTGGGTTGTTGCCCTCCTACCCCCTTGTTCACATCTCCTGGTGTACTGGCTTGTCTCCTGGTAGCGCCTCCATCCTCTGGACACTACGCTGACAAACAGTATTGGTGAAACACTAGTATTTAATACAGCTGGTAACATAAGTGACTAAAATATGAATATAAAGTACAGTTTAAAATGTTTCATTCAGTATATTGTAGGGATGGGGATGGGTCACAGGACTTGGACTCGAATTAAGTAAGTAATTTTAGGACTATAGACTTGCCCAGAGACTTGACTCTGAATTTCACACCTACGACTCGGACTTGAATCGGACTTGAACCTGTTAACTTGAGATTTTACTTGAGATTTAATTTTAAAACATATTTTATTTAAAAGTAGACACCAGTGGCCATTTTAAAACCTCAAAGTACACAGCAACAAAAATTGCATCATGCAAAAAGGGCCAGATGTCCAGCATCTAACATTGCAGAAACTAACCGCAGGAAGCATCTCTTCGTTGGTGGCTACATTTAGGTAACTTGGTCCTATTAGAAAATGCTTAGTTACACATTTTTTATAACAAAATAAATGGGATTCATACAGATTTTAAAAAGGAAGCAGTCAAATATTTACATTTAACATACAATTCAACTTTGAATGAAAGAATTAAAATTCAAAGTTTCTTGAATTTGACGAGAGGAACTTATCTTGACTCGAGACTCTGACTGTG
>NW_015151009.1:81196-97255 GCF_000732505.1 Cyprinodon variegatus | reverse complement strand
GCCAACCGCCATAAAACACAAGAAGAAGGAGACAAAGAAGGAGGGAATCAAGCAAATCAAAATGGCGGCGCCCGTCACATTCAGAAAGTTATGCTTGATTATTATTGCTGTACTTTTGTGTTATTATTTAAAATGCCATTATTTAAAATGTTGCGTGGAGAAGATTTCGATTGTTGTATATTGTATTTCTGTTTTGTGTTGGTTGGCAAGCAACTTCCGAAGGGGCATTACCGCCAACTACTGGGATGGAGTGTGAATCGCGATGTGCAGCCAGACGGAAATTATGCATTCTGATCATGCACTCTTGTTATCAGAGAACCGAGCCAGGGAAAAACCGAGCCGAGCCCACCTCTGGAACTGGTCTGCAGTTAGTGCGGTCCGGATGTGTTTTGCTCGGTTCAGTTCAGTTTGCTTTCCATTTACACACCATAAAATATCTCAGTTACTGAGCTCGGACCGGTCTCGGCATGGTTATTCAAGGGTAGTGGAAATGTGAAACCGAAGTAACTATAATTAGCAAACATGGCACCAGCTTTTTTTTTTTTTGTCTTTACGGCAATAGTGGCTCGTTTTTCGTACAGTAGGCTTACAGGAAACTGGGTATGAGAGGGGAGAGACATGCGGCAAAGGACCACAGGTCGGATTGAAAAGATATTTATCTTTGATTGCAAACTCTAATGTATTAAACTGAGATCCCGTCCCCAGGTCCCGGTATGAACAGTGGGGCGATCATTCCGTTGTGGTTACCGTACCTGAACTGTGGAAAAATCTGCACATCGGTCTGCAGATTCTCACTGATCTGCACATTTTTAAGTCCAGATTAAAGACTCATTTTTTAAACTTAATACTTAGGCTTGTTTTATGCTTGTGATTTTTTTTTTCTTCCTGGTGTTGTAAAGTGCTATATAAATAAACTTTTATTTGATTTGATCTAATGTATTTATAAGGATCCAGGTGATGTGGAATGGAAAGGATATATGTCTTTTCCCGTTTTTCTTTAACAGCAATCGAAGGCATAGGTCATGTGCTGCACGAGTCTACCAGCTTTGCACATCTAGACTGTAATAATCAGGTGCTACTGTGGGCTCCACCTCCATTCTGAGGCACTCATTGTTGGCCCAGTCATTCTGCTGAATTCTCTCCCAGCAGGAGCCAAACCTCCTTAGCTTCCTTAAATAAAGTCATGCAGGAACACGGCCCAGGCAGCCATTGTGCTTTCAGTCAGGACCAGAAGCCCCTTTTCTTTGGCTGCATTTGCATCGTGTTCCCGTCTGTATTTCTACAGCAGGTTGATGTTGTATAGTAGAATAGGGGTCTCCAACTCCAGTCCATAAGAGCTGCTGTCCTGCAACGTTTAAATGCATCCCTGCTCCAAAACAGCAGAAATGGATTAATTATCTCTTCAGTGCCATAATTGTGTAGCAGAGGCCTGGAAATGAGCCGTTAATTTGATTCAGGTGTGTTTGAACATGGATTCAGTTAAATCTAAAGAAAAGCCACTTCTGAAAACTCAGAATGGAGATCAAAGATGCTGAATATGGAAATACTAGAAGACCAGAAAGTTAAAAAAACAAAATATATTTAAGAAAAATGAAAAAAGTAATAATTCCAAAAAATAAAACAATATTGTGGTAAATGGGGAAATGATAATAATGATTACTTTATATTAGAAACTTTTACAAGCCGGATAAGAACAATTAGAACTGGAAAAAAAAAAAAAAAGATTTAAAAATGTGTCTTTTGAGAGCTATTAAATGCTTCAGTTTTACTCTTTTCTGTCTCTCCTTCTATGTTATTCTCCTCCCTACAGCATTTATTCTACTCTGATATTCCGGTGAGTTTAATTAGTAGAACAGACATCAACTACTTTCTGTGCCAGTACTGCAGACCTGGCACTGCATGGATGTTCTGCATCTGAAAGGGTTTGCTTTGCCAAAGATATTTGCAAAATCATTTCTTTTCACAGAGGAATTTTGGTTTGAAGAGCTTTTTAAAGTGGAATATTTCCAAATATTGGCTCAAGCTGAAGTAGTTCCTGTTTAAACTACCCTTTTCATTTTCTTTATTTCCCTCATCAGCAATAGAGTGGGGTGGGGGATGCAACAGCTGTTTTCTGGTGTTTCAAATGAGCCCCCAGCTGCCTGTTTGACAAATATCTGGTAAAATAAAAACCTTCTGTTGGTTCTAAAAGTTGAAGCAGGTTTGTCAGACATCTTCACATGAAAATTTAATACAATGAAGATCAAGTACAATCAAATATAGATAAACAAGCTTGAAAGAACAAAGCGGCTTAAAGTTAATCAGTGATTAGTGTTTTCAAAAATATTGATCCTCCAAAAAGTATTGATACTCAATATCTGGTCTCAATAGTAATTTGATTTGCTCTTAATACTAAAGAGTGCTGTTTGCATCAAATTGTTTTGTATTTTAGTTGATTTTAGGATTAAAACGATTAATAAGATCAATTGTGATTAAAAGGATCATCAAATTATTTGGAAATGATATCATTACCTTGGGTGTCTTCACAGTCTGCTTCAATCAGACTTTAGTTTGTTTGGCCAGAAAGTTTGGTGCGTTTAGGGAGGTATGAATGCGCATTCGACCCAAAAAAAACAAACTCTGGTCAAAGCTGAAGTCTGGGATTGGTTGAAGTGAACTGTAGAGCCGTGCGAATAGAAATGTGAATGCCAAGCGGACTGGAGACCGCTCCAAAAGGTTTAATTGTGCTGTATTTGTGTAATAATAAAAAATAAGTTAGTCACATCTAGGGCTGGGTATTTTGGCTAAAAGTCCTGAATTGATTTGATTTTGATTCATGTAGTTCTAAATCGATTCATTTGGATTCGATCTGTTTTTACAATAATGGAACTTTTTATTTTTTCCTGTCATATTAAACACAAAGTGCAAACTTGTAAATCAGACAGTTTTAACTTGAGATGTGAACAATACTGTCTCAAAAGTGCAAACTTGTTTGTCAAAAGTGAAAAAGTGAAGCTTCACTCGAGCAAGCAGACGTGACACAGTGGGGATACAGCAGACATGCATGAGCTGCATTATCGTCCTGCACAAACTATATTTGCAGCATTCTCTGTAACAACTACAGTGTGTTTGCTGGTCAGCCCCCATTTGTTAATGCCTTCAGTCAACCTATTGGCTTTATTTGCAGCTGTCTGGCTTGAAGTCATCGTGGTGGTCTGTAGCATGAGATGCAAGGCGCCACTCATCATCAGTGTGGAGGGAAGTCACCTCAATGTCACATATGCTGCACATTATCTTTAGCTGTTTTAAATCCAAAATGATTCCAGACATCAGACTTCAGTATGGACAGCTTGCTGAGTGGTGTGTTATTTGGGTCGGCTTTGAATGTGAACGTCACGTGCGTCACTATAAAACGAATCCATCTGATTCCCTAAACATCGATTTTGCAAAAATGTAAAGGAATTGATCCAAGATCGATTTTTTTACTCAGCCCTAGTCATGTCTTAAAAATACCTTGTAGTCTTGACATCATTGCAATTAAGCCTTATTTGAAGCTCTCTAACCTGTCTTTAGTATTAAAAAAAAACAGCCTCTCCGGTCGTCTGCCTTGTTTTCCTTTCATGCTGAGCCCACTGTTGAAAGGTAATTATCTGAACAGCATAGCGCTAACCCTATGCTTATTATTTCATATGTTCTTTTACACAAAGTTTTTCAACCAACCATCTTTCTACAGTGGTTCTTGATGCAGTGCCTCCGCAGGCAAGTGGGTTAACAGGTGGGTTAAAAGGTTTGGTTTGACTAAGTGCATTATGAAATCACTCTGCACCAGATTAAAATACTAACGATGTTTTAATCTTGGTCCCTAATCAAACCGAGTCTACCGGACTATCAGGTATGAAAACAGCTATATGCTGAAAGAACAATCTGTTTACAGCAGTAATTAGGACAAAACTATACATATAAACTATAAAACATTTTTTAAACTTTATTTTTTTCCATTAAAGATTAAAGTGGTTCTTTATGATATAATGAAAATAAATTGCATGGATAGGTTTGTGTATTTTTATGTTTTGCCATTTGTAAATTATTTCAGATGCACAATTTGTTTTTGTTTTTTTTCTGTGTTTTAAAAGCTTATTTTTAAAGATCAATTTTATTTGGCAAATAAAATTCCCATTTAAAAAAAAAGATTTGGAGTTTAGAAAAATAACTAATTACTAAAATGAGTGGATGCAGCACTAAGTTAGTTTGCATTTATTTGCACACTTATTAAAATAATTTCTGTGATTCTGATGAGGACAGTCTTCCACTTTGAGCTTGTAAAATATGTTTTTCTTAATTTTTTTTTTTTATCCCAAATGTTATTCAAACTAACTATTAAATATTTTTCTGTTCATCAATATCTATTTTGAAATTCTAGCATCGTTGCAACCCTGTCAGTGATTATAACTTATTCATTCTTTCTGTGGATCCTAAATGTCTGATTTTATATATGCGACTGTGTGGAAATTAGAAATGTATTACTTCCCATTGCAAGTGGAGAAAAAAACGTAACTTGAACATCATCTTTCCAAGTGTAACCAAACAAATAGTCCTGCCTGATTGGTCTCCGAGGCGACTAATGGTAACGTTGGTCAGTGAGACTGAGTGCTGTGTGGAGATGAATGTTTAATTAGATGCACCGTGGCTCTGCTCCTTTTGCTTTGAATACTCGCATACGCTCATCTGTAATGAGTAAAGGGGGGAGAGGTGGATGGCAACCATCCAGACAATGGCTGCCCTAAACGTTAATGATAATAATAAATAAAGGAGAATAAATGAGCCGACAGGGCAGAGCCTCAGCACATTTTCACCAAAAGACAAAACAGTGGCTGATTTCAATGTACAGAAAGTGACTCATCAGAAGAACTCCTCTTTTGTTGTGATGTTGTTTTTTTCTTTTCCTACTGATTGTATCTCTGATATAAATGTTTTATAAGTTTTTTATTTTTATTTTTGTTCAACTCTTAGTTTTTCCCAATATGAAGTGAAACGAAAAAAGTGAAAAATTTAAGCTTTTATTGTGTAGAATCCTTTTTTATTATTATTTCAATTTTGTGTTGAGTTAGTCCTTGCTATGTACGAACAGTGTTTCCACACACAAACCTGTGTGTTTTATCTTGCAATTCAGAGATTTGACTTTGTATTTTTCCCAAAACGGATGCATTTTATTTTGCCACCGTGTCTCTTTTTTCTGTCTGACTCATGACATTCCTGTCAAATTGCTGTGTAGGTCTGACCGACATAGAGATGAGGTTTACCGCTATCTGAGCTGCGCTAGCACCACTGAAGAGAGGCATGTGCAGGCTGACTCGCCCTCTGCATTTTCATTGACCTCTTAGCAAGCTATGTTTACACTTTGTCCCGTATGCGACCTGTATCTGATCTTTTTCTAACAGTCTGAACAACACAGATCAAATATTTTTCCCGATGTGACCATTTGGCTATGTGGTCTTAAATCTAATAAGTATCTAATATTTTTAAATGTGACCTGAGTTTGTTTGGCCAGGTCACATTTATCCAACCTGTATGTTAACAGCCCCCTTCTGCAGCCTGCTAAGCAGAAGTGGGCAGTGCTGGCTCGGTTGGAAAAGAAACAGATCGCAAGATGCACTCCAACATTACTATCCATGTTGACTTCCACAAACACAAAGTGCACCTGCTACTTACGACGTCATTGCATCCTCTACTGCGCACATGGGACACTTAAGTTGTATCAATGCAGTTCACACAGGAGATCACATAGAAGTCGAATATATTTGGAAATGTGAACGACCTGGCAAAACCATGACAATTCACACAAAAAATCGAGCTTGAGCATACACGGAATGCTACCATACCACTGATTTTTAAACTGGGGATTTCTTTGGTTTGGAGCTCGTCTGCCTGGCTGTGTGTTTCCTGGACGGGGCCGCCTTTTACAGCTGCTTTCTGTATCTCTGCTTCTGTCTCCTTGAATCCCAGTCGGCTTCAGCAGATGGCCGCTCACACTGAGCCTGGTTCTGCTGGAGGTTTCTTCCTGTTAAAAGGGAGTTTTTCCTCTCCACTGTCGCTACTAGCATGCTTGGTGTGAGGGATTGCCTTCGAGTCAATGAGTCGATGTAATCAACTGGTTTCCTTAAATAGAAAACTTTGAATCAAATTGATTGACTGAATTGTCTCTGTAATATGCTTTGAGATGACCTGGCGCTATATAAACAACCTGAATTGAATCGTATTGAATCTGGTTATTTAACTTAAGATGAAAGGTCTTTAAATTTGATCACCAAACAGCAAGTTAAAAAAAATTAAACTACCTCCTTTTGTGTTTCAAAATAAAAGCCCAAAACTATGAATTCAGGATTCTGCCAAAAGTGAAAACTAGTAACAAATATTTATTCCAGTGGTTTATTTTTAAAACACACAAGGAAACTAGTCTCAACAAGCATTTTGAATGTTCTATGCAAATTCAATACCTTGAGCCCTCAGTATGATACATCCACCAGTTAATGCTCTTTCTCTGCTCTCTCTTGCTTTTTATGCGAAAGTCGATTATTTTCTACTTGTAGACCTGCTTCTGTTCTCTGATGGCAGCTTTGCTACTGTAAGGGTGGAGCCAACCTGAGAGAGTAAACTGCCTTTGATTGGCTATTTTATATAATAAAATGTATTTTAGATGGTAATAAAAAGGTAATAAACCAAGTCTTGTCTTTCAGCTTTTATAATTTGAAGTCCCACGCCCATGCAGAGGAGCAACGATTAGTTTGCAGCCTTGGAGCCATTAACTCCTGAATGTAACTGTCTCCAGTTACAGTTGCATAACTCTATACAGTCCACTAACACATTATTGCCTTTCTGACCCAACCACACATGTGGAGAGACACGCATACGGAGGCTTTAACAAGCCCTGATAAATAACGGGCTCCCTGACCATGCAGAGCAGAGCGTAGGAAGCAAACACTAAAGGCAGTGCAGTGAAAACAAACAGGGCTGTTATGACCGCTGCCATTAAAGGAGTCTTTTACCTCCAAGTTATGGCTATACGTTATGTAAGCAAATGACTGACTGCTGTCCTTAGAGTGGAACCATGCAGATCAACCTTTGTGCACAACATAACTTAGGAGTTCTGTGCTAAATATAATTGTGCAAAGCAACAAAATCAAGATAAAAAACTGTTTTGCTGGCTTCAGAACTAAAAAGAAAATTATATAAATATGCAGGATTCCATGAACTAATGCTAGAAAATGTGATGTACTAGGAAAGAGGTAAATATTTTCAGCTTCTGGCATAAAAAGCTGCCTGTTACTGCCCATCAAACAGAAGGTGACAATTGCTAGCACAGCTGGACCTGTCTGGGGTGTCAAGAAGAAATAATTTGCTGTACAGAGCCTACATGTGAGCTGCAGTGTCTTATTCTTTTAGCCAATTAGGCCTCATCACTTATTGCTGTAATATTCTGGTTCTTCTCTACACATGGCGGACAGATGGAGCTCAATGGGACGCTTTAGATGAGCAGATTATACCAAAAAAAGTTTAAAAAAAAACAATCCACTGGACTTTGAATCGAAAAAGCTTCCTGGATGGGAAGCTAATCATCTTCAAACTTGGAAACAAAGTGTCAGAAATAGCGTTGAGTTCCAGGCTTATAGAGTGGACCAAAAGCAAAGCCTTGTTTTGGTTTAGAAAACATCCAAATTGAACCTGATGAACGGGTCCGCCCTTTAGGAATCTGCAGCTGTTTGGGTTCTCTGTTAGCCTAAACTACCCCATACCTGTCTGTCTCAGGTTAATTTGCATAAAAGCAAGAATTATAAATATAGGGTAGAGTAAAAATAAAGAATTAGAAATTGAGGGGACCAATTACACGTTTACGAGTACCAATAACAAATTTATTAGTACCTATCATCAGTTTACAAGGACCAAATAATAATTATGAGTACTAATCTCTAAATGTGTAAGAATCACAAACTAACAAAATGTATAAGTAGGAATTGTAATATTTACAAGTATAAATCACATGTTCACAAGTTCCAGTCCAAGATTAATGAGAACCAATCACAAATTAACAAAAGTGTGAATCAAAAATGAAAGACTATGAATCACAACTTGACAAATAAGAAGCAGAAATTTAGGGTACCAATTGCAAATTGTTTAGTACTATTCACAAATTTACTAGTACCAATCATCAGTTTATAAGTACCAATTACTAACTAGGAGAGCCAATCACTAAGTTATAGGTACAAATCACTAATTTATAAAAAATCACAATCCAACAAGTACCAATCACATATGATCTACAACCCCTAGTTAATCTGTTGCACTCCTCTCTAGTTGGTGGTGGTAAAACACCTGAAAGTTTATGTTCGCCTTATAAAAGAGGAAAACAAAACGATCGACAAAACCTTTCAGCACAGTTTCTCAATTCACTAGAACGCGAGTACGGACTTGTTTCCTTGCCAAGAATGTACTTGAGAAGAGCAAAGGAAAGTGTGGACTCTGGGAGCACGGGAGCACGCAGCAAAAATATGAGTGAATTAGAACAGAAGCGTACTGATGACATCACCACACGCTCAGCTCGTCTGGAGCTGCATTTCACCTCTTGTTATTAATGGTCTCTAGATAATAAGAAATTCAGACTTTTTTCATTTATTGGGGGAATAATAATGAACACAGTCAGATAAACACAAATCAAATAAACATTTTGCCAAATAGAACAAAAAAAAAATCGCCATCAGAGACAGCGGTCCTTCACACATGGCTATGCAGAGAGAGAGCTGCTGCAGACAGGCTTACGTTAGACCTGGCTGCCGTTACCCTCAGAGGTCCGCTGGTCGTCGCGGTCCTCTCAACTTCGGAACATTTTTTTTTTAAATGACTCATAAAATCTGTAAATGCTCCATATAGTTAAGCTTAAAAGCATAATGTTCTCACCTAAAATTATCTTAAAACATACTCTTATTGAACAACAGCAACAGAAAAGAGAAGATTTAACTTAATACTCTGAGCTCTGTGAGTTAAGAAGATGGACCTCCAACCAATGAGCAGAAGTTAACCCTCTATGATAGAAATGTAAAAACGAAAGACAGAAATAAATAGCATGGAATAAATAAATTGGGTAAAAAATACAAAGGAAGAATAAAACAGACAAAAATATATCATTGACATTAATAAATACTTAAAAAATAAGTAATAAATAAATAAAGGTGAAGATTAAAATGGACAATAAATAAATAAGGTAATTATTACACTGGCGAATAAATAAAGAAGCTAATTAAGATATTTATTTCCACTGGTCAAAGTTTACAACTCAAAGCTTATAAGCCTGAAGTTTATTGAAGTTTATTGGCTTACATTTACAAACTCCAACCTCTACACATATGATTTTATTTAATGGTTATCTTTCTACATTGATCTGATCCTATTGTGCGATAACTGTAGAACCAAGACCAGTCGGGTTTGTACAAAAAGCTCTAGTTGAAATGAAAGGATTTTAAGCTATAATGTAAATGACCTATAGACTATGCTTAGAAAGAAAAAGCTGCAAGCATTTAAAAGCTAACTATAATCACAATCTGCATACTTTTCTAGCATTGAGAATAGTACAAACATCCAAACTTTGAAGTCTATTTTTTATTTTATTTTGTCTTTTTGAATCATATATCTGCCTCTGTGAAAGGTGCAGCCGGGCTCACACTCTGCATCGTCCCCTGTTACGCTTGACGTGATAGGTGAAACCAACATGTCCTCCAGCAGCATCCTCCATACATTTGCGTAATGCCTCCTCTCGGGCTGAAAGCTAAAGGACGGTCGGCCACAATTATTGTGAAAGGTCATATAGTGTAGCAGAGCACGGCGCATGCACTTGGCTGCATGCATAATTCAGGACGACCAGCTCAGGGGTTGAATGTAATCTGTTTGCTGGTCAGTTGTCACGCAGCCTTTCCAGGCATGTTTTGGAATTAGAACAAAATGCATTAGAATAAACTGAAATGGCCCCCGTTGCTGTAATAAAGCAGAACTAATGTTAAAATCAGTCGTACTGATGAAGGATGAAGTCAGAGACTCACTCATTGTCTGCTCTGTACTTCTGCTTGTGTCGGGCATTACAAGCACAAGATGAATCTGGCTTTTCCATATATTTGCTGGTAGTCAGAAACTATGCTTCTAAAAAAAAGTCTGCAAACTTTGCTGCTTTGGTTTTTACATGGAGAAATGATCTAGAAATAAGTAAAGAAATAAGTGTATTTCCTCTTATTTTGAGTAGGAAATAAGATAATGCAATAGTATGGAGGTAAATCTGTGTCGCTGGGATTTGAATTAAAAATGCCACTGAAATTTAAATGTTGTATGTTTGTACTTACTGTTTCAGTGTTAAAGTATATTCGGAACACATTTTTGACCTAAAAAAAAAATTAATTAACATTATTTCTACACAGTTTAAATTTCATTTGCTATTTTCTCTTCAAGCTAAAAATTCACATTACTATTTCAAAGCGATTACATTTTCAGTACTTATTTTTCAGTTTAATTTTTCAGTGTTAAAAAATCTGCATAGAAAAAATTCAACCTTTCAAAATTCAAACTCAATATTTTCAGCCTCCTGAGATTCAACTGGCTCTATTTCACCGTCTTAAATTCGGCGTCTAAATTCAGTGTAAAAAGGGAAGCCAATCCCGTTACGTTTTCTTAGTCATGTGACGTGACGCTTGTGGCGCTCATACTGAAGGAAAACCCGCATGTCGGAGCCGGTCATGCTAGCTAACGCTAACTCAACTACCGAAAAATGAAAGTAATAAACTCACTGTTGAGTTAGCGTTAGCTTGCATGACCGGCTCAGTGATGCTGGTTTTCCTTCCGTATGAGTATTGAATTTTTTTGTATGCAGATTTTTTTAACACTGAAAAATTACACTGAAAAATAAGTATTGAAAATGTAATAACTTTGAAATAGTAATGTGAATTTTTAGCTTGAAGAGAAAATAACAAATGAAATTTCAACTGTGTAGAAATAATGACAATGAATTTTTTTTTTTAGGTAAAAGATGTGTTATGAATATATTTTAACACTGAAACAGTAAGTACAAACATACAAAATTTAAATTTCAGTGGCATTTTTAATTCAAATTCCAGCGACAGATTTACCTCCATACAATAGTTTTTTGTTATTTTAAATGTAAAGTGTCTAATTCCGTTGGAAAGAAATTCACTTATTTAAAGAAAAAATGACTCATGTAGATTTAGATTTTGTGCAGTGTATGTTAACAGAAAAACAAATTCATCTTTATTTTTTATTTGTAAAGCCTTATTAGCTCTAAAGGTTGACTGGAAACAAAAAAATGCTCCTTAAACTTTTCTTAAGACTGTTATAAAGTCCTATAGATGTGCTATGACTCATTTTGTGTTGAAAATGCCTTAAGAGTAAAGTGTGCAACATTTGCAGTCAAATAGACTTGAGTTTCTTTAATAGCCTCTTCATTTCACCAGGAAAACCCATTTACTGGATAATCAGGACCTTTAATTACTAATGTATTTTGTAAGTATTTTTTTTATACAATGTTAGTAAGGTTTGGGATTAATGGGATTGTTCATAGAGCTCCTCCTGCAAATCTGAAAAAATGTAGTGCAGAAAACCAGCAGATGCATAAATGTTATGATGCTAAATGTTCAGATCGGGGTCTTTTTCTGTGGATCCTATAAAATACAAGCATCTCTTTGGAGCTTCAACATTGCAGGGTTTCCAATGGTAATTTTAAAACGGTATTGCATATCTCTATTTTTGGAAAATCTTTGTTTCTCTTCAGTTTAATGTCTAAAAAAAATAAACCTGTTTTATTGGGCTGGATTGAGGGTGAAAAGGATTGTAAAAGTTGCCGACTCATGTTTTAGGAATATCTGGATTATCACTTTTTCTTCATAGAAACCTGTAGAAAAACTGACTATTTATGAAGGTCTTGCCCATGGTTGATTAAATACCTCAACAACCTCCAAGTATGGAATATATGAAATTATTCCTGATCTTTTACTCCTTGATCGGCTTCCAAGAATCAGTAGTTTAGAGAAATAAAGTCAGGCTCTAGAAAGGAAGCCCAGTTGGTAATCATTCAGTGATTTCTGCTGCTAATGTCTTTCTCTCTCTGTGCCTTTGTACCTGTTAGTAGTTCCCTGCAAGAAATGTGTGAACATGAGAAAATCACACCAAGAGTTCCTCTCAGCTCTGCAGCGAGGTGCGAGTAAAAGGGAATATTCTCTGAGATGGGAGTTCTGTCTAAGAATACTTTTCTTACGGGTCTGATCAGGTGAACAAGAGCGCTGTTGTGATCAGGTACATCATTATGATAATAATTAAGAATCTGCCAATGATATTAAGTCCTCCATATGGGGAGGTGGGGTCTTCATGAATGTGTTTGTTCTGCACGTCCCTTAGATGCTTAAACGGCCCAAAGTCAAAGAGGCAGTTTTCACCAAACCAACACCTCAAACTATTCTCTAACCATTTTTGCTTTTTACAGGTTGAATTATTCTGCTAGAAAAGGCTACAGTCATCAAGGAAATCCCCTCAGTGGTAAACAGACTGAACTTATTTAGGGCCTTTCTAGACATGCTAACCTCTAGAATTGCTTTTACAGAGACAAAGCAAAAAAAGGGCTTTTAAACGGTTTTATTCCCCTGCTGCTCCTGGTTTCAAATGAAACCTTGATCTTGGTCTGGGCAGGTTACATATTTCTATTCCCATACTGGGTGCTGTCCTGGTACCATGTGTCCCCCATGCAAGCTGTACTAATGCACCCACCCATCAGACCACTCCACCTTCATAAATTGCATTGTAGTCCAGTTCTGATGCCTGTAGTTGATTCTTTCTGTTAGTTTTATTCAATGATGATTATAAAATTAATGTGTGCTTATGAAACATTTTTGCAAGGGGATGCTCCACTCCTGTCTCAGTCAGGAGACCATCCTGCCTTGTCATTTTAATGGAGCATTCTGTCTTCATGAACTGATCAATTGTTCTGTTAGAACAATACTCTGTTTGTAACCATGCGTCATGTTCTGTTAATAAACGCTCTGCAGAGGAGGTCCAGTGGGAGACAGTATGTTTGAGTCTGGGTTTCAACTGTCTCTCCTTCCTGCAGGAATTGTATCGATAAGTCTGTATTTCAGTTCTTCTTAAGAAAAAACCTATTTATGAACCCGACACTTTCTTTGGATGCTTGGGTTCCAGCAGCCATTGCATTAGGGTGACCAAACGCTCTATTTTTCCCTGGACATGTCCTGCTTTACATGGCTAAAAAAAATTTTAAATTTCAAAATCGTTCGGGACGGGGCGATCAAACCCGACCCGGTGACGATAGCCACGGGGAAGCATACCGTCGGGTTAAAGAAAAGTGTACTTTTCAGAAACCCAAATCTGGTCACCCTACATTGCATGCGTATCCTATCTGGACTGCAGCTCCTGGGTGACGTACACAACAAACTGCATCTATAATAGAGTTTGAAGACTTTTGTGCATTTTAAGCCTCAGTGTCTCATAGTTTGGATTGGACCAGACACAGAAACGTGGATTCTTCATGTGGATTTTAAATGCAGGGCTCACCTGACTAGGGTCTGATTGTGGTCATGAACCAGTGCAGGTTTCCGTTTTGCTATTTAGTTCAGTCAAATTAGCATTAGTTGTGTCGTTGATTTTATTCCAAAAATTCCCTGAATTCTTTCCAGCCTGTCTTATGCTGTTTGGCTCCTGGAAATTCATGAAGTTGATGTGTGGACCGCTGGGGAAACCAGCTACGGGAAACTTCCTTTTTGGGGAGTGATTCCACTTAGCCTCGTAGGGCTCTGGTCACTGCATCCGAGCTGCACCATGGCTCATATGAGTCAGTATGCACTAGGTCTGCAACTAATGATTATCTTGCAAATCAATTTATCTGTTTATAATTTTTTTTTTTTTTTTGATGAATCAATTAATAATTGGATTGTCAATGGTTCCTTAAAAACAATTTTTTTTTTCTGAAATTAAACCAGAGAAAATTAAAACTTGACCACTTGAGGAGTTTTGGATCTAGCATATTGACAGATGAAAAAGATTGTTAACCTAAATGCAAAATGTATATTAAAAATGATATGTATTTTTTTTTTTACAATTTTGGTATAATTACTGCTTTAGGTGTGTTGCTCTGTCAGCTAAAGGCATAGTTTAGATCAGATTTTGAGCCTGGATCCATATTTATTTTTGATTCTGTTCATGGTGGAGAATCCTAAACAAATGTGTTTTTAGTCTTGATAGACCTGGATCATCATATAGAAACCTTTGTTTCCCCTTTATTTTTGCCCATTTCTATGCTTCCAACACATCATCCTATACGACTAGAGGCCTGATTTATATGCTGCCTAATAAATATCTATATATATATATATATATATATATATATATATATATATATTCCAGCTGATCACTTCCCCTGGTAATGATTATGTTATGCCTTATCAGCATATTTCCTAGCTAAAACCTGAACATTTTTTCTTCTTCTATGATTTGTATAAATTTCTAACTCAGAACTACAGCAGCCCGGTTCAGAGATTATGGCTTTAATTTTCCATCTGCAGAAAATCTAATTGCAGAAATTCAGGTAAAGTCATTTGCAATCAGCTAATGAGAAGCACAGCCTAATTGCTTTTACTAAGCTTGCAGTTCTTTACAAATAATTAAATGGTTTGGGGAAACATTTGCATAATTTTTCCATGTTTTGATCCGAAGTCATTTCAGGTCATGTTTTGACAGATGTTTGATGTATCTAAGAGGAGTTAAGTGCAAGAAAAGAGCTTTGACAACTGTGAAGAGTCTGGAATGAGAGGAACAACATCCTTAACATTGTTTTGTCTCTGAACTACTGCTTTTCTGATTTAAATGTCAAATCAGTTTTATTCTTTGTTGCCGTTTAACCGAGAGACACGTTCACCACTGTCCCTATGAGAGCTGTGCACCAAAAGTAATGTCTAGAGCAGGTGTACAATAGTAAATAAGATGATATCTGATTCTGCTGCAGCTTGTTGAACAGTTGTTTCTGTTCCTATGCATTATTATGCATACCATGATGTAAGTAAGCTCTTCCTATAAATAAATCTGAGAGGATTGTCTGGCCTGATGGTGAATTTCGAGACAAGATAAAAGCATTTATGTAACGCTGGCCAGACCCCACTGCCTCCAGCCTCTGTCCTGCAGGCTACATCCTTGTTTTCTTCTGTTTTTTTTTGTTTTTTTTTTCGGGGAGGGGGGGATTAAAAGCTCAATCAGTGTCAGGCCCCCAGGGAAAGGATTTATTTGAGGCATTGCAGAGAGAAATGTGGCGAGACATTTCTAACTTTGCTGGTCATCAGGGCTCTTATTTATTCTGGTCAAAGGTAGAACTTGATTAGAGTATATCACTGCTCTGGAGAAGTGTGGGGAAAGATGTATATGACGAAATATCTGGATTTCCAGACTTTTTCTGATCTTGGCTTTCGTATCATCTCTCCTTCCTTTTGTGCTCACTTTGTTCCTTCTTTGTGTCTTTCCTTTACAGTACTTTTTTTGCTGTTCCCGTTTGTGTCCTCCTTTCTTTCCTTGGCCTTGTTTTTGTTTCATGTTCCGTTTCTGGTTCCGTTTCTTTCTACCGTGGCTGAACTGATGGTAGATTCACCAGAGTGAGGTGAAAATCAAGGCCTTTCCCTAGAAGAGGGAGGGGAGTCGGTTGCCGAGGCGAGGTGGCGCTGAGAACCTTCAAACCTCTAAGTGGGATTGTAATTGACCAATAAGATATCTGAGTTTAACAAACCTATATTCTCCCCTCAATAGAAGCATATTATTTAAATGTTCCCAATGAATACCACCACTGTCCACCAAGCTTCAACCAATCTGCTCTGAGCTGCACTGAATCATGGGAAATAATTGGCCACAAAGATACTGCTGATTTATCTTTCAGATCGTCTCAACCAAGAACACATTTTTTAGTAATATTGAAGTGGAACACCCTTCAGCCCAAAGCTGTGAGTTAACCGCTCTACAAATGCTTTTAGTTATCAGGCTCCTCTC
>NW_015151009.1:63728-80545 GCF_000732505.1 Cyprinodon variegatus | reverse complement strand
AAGCATGCTTAGTGTGAGGGATTGTATTTGAGTCAAACCAATCAACTGGTTTTGCTTAGATAGAAAACTTGGAATCAATTTCACTATATGATCTGGTTGAACTGTAAAGTCCCTTGAGATGACATGTTGTGAACTGGTGCTATAGAAAGAAACTGAAATGCGGCCCTCTGAGGATGCAGCCCCTAAACTTGGACATGCCCTCTGTTGGCATGTAGCTGTAAACATGCGTGGGGTTCAAAAAGTTAATGGCTAAATGATGGAACCATGTACACGAGCATTTCAATCATTGTTTTCAGATATCAATATATGATTCTTTATGTCCTTTTTTGAAGTTATGTATCTCCAAAACATCACCAGACTATATTTAGACACAGGGAAGATGATCTTCAGGATTCTTGAAGTATTTCTTTTTTATGCAGTCTGCTGCTGTGGATCTTATTTATGCTTTCAGATATTTTTTTCTGTTTAATCAATCATCATTTCTGCTGGTTTTACCAGAGTTCCCAGGCGGATTCAGGAGCGTGCGGCGCTCCTTTTTGTGAGGAAAGCATTGTGAGGCAGAGCCATTTTTCACCCTCTGAAACGTAATCATGCTCTGTCCAACTCAAATCGGGCCAAGAAACAGATGGCCAAGGCGGACTTTCCTTACCCAAAATATGTCAGAAGAAAAGTGGAATATCTCAATAAGATGGTGATTCTAGAAGCTCCTGTACTTTGAGTTTTACATTCAGAGACACGACCTTGAATGATTCCAGTTCTTTCTAACCCTGAGACAGTCGTGATTATCGGGGATGGTCTCCTGTTTGAACACAAACTGACACTTTATATTTTAATCACATTAAAGAAAAGATAAAGGCTATTTACTGCATGGATGAGATTTTAACAACTTTTTTTACTGAATGGTTGAAGTTTACAAATGTATCATGTTTGAGATTAAAAGTTTTGAATTAAGGATAAGGGTGAGTAACTATATTATATCTGACTTTGATTGACACAGGAGACAAAAAACACAACAGGCAGGACGTCAGTGGTGTCAAAAGTACACACATTTGTTACTTAAGTAGAAGTATAGATACTGCAGTTTAAAACACTGGTATCAACTTGACCTCTTTACTCAAGTAAAAGGGAAAAAGTATGTGCTCCAAAAACTACTGAAAGTATAAAAGTATAAAGTAACCTTTAAAAAACAAAACATCCAGATGCCACTATATGAATTGAAAGCTCAATTTTTGGACTATTTCAAAAAATTCTTTGAGATATTGCCAAGGATGAGGGAGGTCTTGTTTGTCTCCATCTGATTCGCTATCGCCTGTGTCCAACATTTCAGACATTTCAACATCTTTTTCTGAATCCATGTTTACAGTTTGAAGAACACCTGCTTGCTTCTGATGATTTCCTTCAGCTAACCAATGAGTGTTTGCCTTATATGACTCATGACTAGATGTGGATGGGGCCAATTATCTGCATTGGATGGCACACATTGGATGGCACACATAAACATTAAACCAGGGGTAACCAATTAAAAACCAGCGGGGTCCGAATAAAGAAAATCATCAACCAGTAAAGGTCCAGAGACATTTTTAATGATCTGTTACTTTAAACAGAATATAACACTGAAATAAAATGAAGTGGGCTTTATGCTGCCCTTCAAGGCTTTAAACCTGGGTTTGAATTGAGACAAAGCCATTCTAAAGCACATATCAAGGTGCTCATTTTCAGCCTGGATCCATATTTATATTTTTTGTTTATGTTCGTGGTGGAGAATCCTGCTTCACATCCAAACATTCTCTAAATGTTCAGGCTCCGCTCCAGTCCGGCCAGGTCAAGATCAGCTATTGCAATCTTTTGATTTGCCTTGATAACGACTCCAGCTGGAAAGGTCTCTTTAGGCAAAGTCTTTCTCTTAAAAATCACCATAGGCGGCAGTTTCTGTCCATTATACACAATCCACGCCCACACTTCCCCCTTTAACGATCTCATGGTGGTCTCAACAATGTCCGCAGTAACAACACACATACGGTGCAGCGCCCTATAGGGCGTGCCGCACATTTTGAGGGGAAAAAAAGACGTTTATATGCACGGTATAGTCGGTAGTCAGATTAAAATATACAAATTAGAGCATAATTCTTATAAAACTAATGTTTATTTGAAAGATTTGATGCAAACTAGGAATCAGATTTCTCATCTCCATCAGAAACTACACATACCGTAAATCCTCTAATATAGGACGGGGCCTTTATTTCACTCAGGTGCATCTTGGTCCAGGCCATTATTGGAAGGAGGCCAGAATTAGATGCAGGCCTCTATTTCTATTTGATCAAAATGGCCTACCGGTGGAATGAATAAAAATGAGATTTTGTGTCTATTTGAACCTATAAAACACTAGGTTCATTTATTGAAAAAGTACAGTTACCCTAACGGTACAAAGAACATTATTCAGACATCTTCCAGCAGCTGCAATTTTTCTGCAGGGCAATACGAAAAAAAAAAAAAAAAAACACTGAACAGAATCTTTGCCAAACTGACTTGCGAAACAAAGTAAAAAAAAAAAAAAAAATGGAAACTGTTCTGCCATCACAGCGAAATTTTATTTGAGGCAGGCTTAGTGGAAGTAGGCTAACAGTATCATATATTTCAAGGGAAATTCAGAACAACGAAGGCCAACGAAATTCCGTCCTTTTAACGCTGCCTGGTCACCAGATCTACCGATAATCACGTGTCTTTCAGATCCAAATGATTGCGTAAGGCCTCTACGATCTCTGTGTAAGGATGGGACTTCCCATGCTAATGGCTTGGATTTGTTCGCAAACATTGCCCCCCTGTGGTACTTGTATGTTACTATCACAAGTTGTTGAGGAATGCCCAGGAACAATGTTGCTTCTAATTATAGCCCCGGCCTGTATACGAGTCCGGCCAGTATTTACTTCTGCCGACAGTGAGACCGGCCATTATTAGAGACCCGGCCGCTAATGGAATACAGGCCAAGATTAGAGGATTTACGGTATGCTGGATGCTGATGGGGATTTTTTCAATGTCATATTTAATTGAGTGTTAATTTCTGCATGTTTTGCTCCTACGAATTTAATGATAATATCGCGCATGCTCTCCTCAAGCTCCGAGGATAAGTCGGAGCACAGCAATACGGGAGGAACAGCGGAGGCTGTAGGCTTTGCTTTGCGCAGGAGGTCTGGAGCGCTGCAGGGCGGAGCGGAGGATGTGGGATTTCGGGGGAACAGGAGAAGTGGCGCAAGTGATATTTAGACACTGTCAACAGACAACATAAATTTATAAATTGTTTAAATCAGTTTGGGTCCGGATTAGCCAGCATGTGGGTCCGGACCGCGGTCCGCTAATCTGTGACCTCTGCATTAAACCGAAGCCAAGAGTAACGAGTAACGTTTGTTTTAGAAATGTAAGGAATAGAAAGTACAGATACATGTGTGAAAATGTAATGAGTAGAAGTCAGTAGTAGGAAGAAAAATGAGTAATGGAGTAAAGTATAGCTGCCTAAAAAGTGTACTTAAGTACATTAAAGAGGTATTTGCTTTACATCCTTTGCATTTTTACCATTCATTCGGGTCGAGCTAAATTAACTTTATTGGTTTGATTTGAACATTCCTTGAAAGAACAAAACCAAAAATATCAGAAAAGCAAAACAGACTGAAAGTGAAGTAGGTAGAATTTAAACCCCTAATTATCATTAGTCAATATTTCCTCAGGTTTTGTTTACAATTACATGCAGCAAATAAATTATAAGTTGGCTCGCGGCTGTAATGAGCTTAAGGGTTGAATGGTAGATCAATTAGCGGGGCCATGATTCAGACCGACGCATTGATTTACTTTTAAAACAGCAACTCATCTGCAAAGACGGAGCTGCTGTTATTTTCTCTGTTCAGTGAAGCAAAGACATTTGTCATCAGATAGGGGGCAGCAGAGATATACCTGTACAAACCAGCATCCCCAGCATGAAGAGAGTGAAATACTGGAAGTGTCAGTGGTAAAAAAAAAAAAAAATAGAAATTCGGAGAAAGGGATTTGGGTCAAATGTGGCCTGGAGAAAAGGAGCTGTCGTAGTGGAACTGAACGCTACGATTGTTTGCATTTATCTGGAAAGAAGGCTGCACGCTGCCATCGAGATAAGGTGGCTCATCCTGCACCGCCTGCAGCAAATCTATATTAGTTTTTATTCCATTTGCAGCTCAAGGATGCATTTTAAGGCATGTTGTGCTTTCTCTATTTGGTTGATTTTTAGAACGCAGCAGGATGCATTCTGTCCCTGGTCAGCAGACAGGACTTGGGTTAAGGTTAAATGAGTTGTGGAGTCCTCCCTCATTAATTTCTAGCTAATGGAATCCAGATAGTGTCAGCTCCTATTGATCTTTTTTTGTTTTCCTCCTCCTGAGTTGCAAACAAAAATGTGGATTGTTATGCTTTGAAAAGACACGTGAAAGCACGCCTGATTCGCTGCAAACTCATGCCCAGTCAGAGCAAAACAAGAGCAGAGACGGAGTGACTCATCACCAGATGGCTGTGTGAAACATCTCCGCCACCAGGAGCCTTTCTGCTTTTACCAACTGGAAAAGCCCCAGATGAAAGGCTTCTGAAGCTCGAGCCACACGGCAAAAAAATGCCCAAAATGAGGCAGACTTTGCATCGATCTGCAAAAGTATTCAAGCAGTCTGCAACTTTTTTTGTTGCATTTTCACATTCCAGCATCAGTGAATGTATTGTAATTTAATTAGATATACAGACAAAGGATCAATGCAGCGCTTCGGTGGGGAGCATTTTTCTCACGCTGTATGGAGGGAACTTTGTTACATTATTGCTGCTACAAAAGGTTGTGTTTTTAAGTGGAAATTTGAGGGGAAAAAATCCACTCAAGACATTAAAATGTTTGAAAAAATTCCTGCTAACAATAAAAAAAGATATATTTTTTTAGAGTAACTACCATTTTGTGTTTGTTTTTTCAAGATAATTTATATTGACAAATGTTCTTATTTATTAATAACAATGATTTAACTTTATTAGTCTCACACTAGAGAAATTAAACTCTGCATTTAACCCATCCCCTTGGGTAGCAGTGGGCTGCCACTGTGCGGCGACTGGAGAGCAGTGTGGGGTTAAGGGTCTTGCTCAGGGACCCAGAGTGCAGGGATTGAACCAGATACTTGGAACCTTCTCAGAGAACAAGCGCACTGCTCTAACCATTAGGCCACTCGCCTAAAAATTCATTTTTTTACAGGTTCCATATATAGAAATCAAAATTTTTTTATTTGATCTTTTTCAGTTTTACCAGTGCCGTTCCTTTCAAACTGTATTTTATGGTTCTCATTCTTTAAATGTCTGCAGCTCCTCTGGAGTGAACATAGGCCTCCTTTCTTATCTGGTTACCATGCACTGCAAAAACTATCTAGAAATAAGACATTTCTTAAATTAAGTGTATTTACCCCTAATTTAAGTAGAAAAATAAAATGATCTGCCAATGGAATCAGTATATTTACTCTTAAAATAAGATGATTAAATAACATGCACTTGAAATAAGACAATGCAATAGTTTTTTTTCTTATTTTAAATGTAAATTGTTTGTTCCATTGAGAAAGTTTCACACTTACCACCTCAATTCAAGGAAAATGCACTTATTTTAAGATAAAATAACTTATTAAGATTTCAACTTATTCTAGTGTGATGTTGTCTCTGCCATTCGGTTTAGGTCAGAGTTGCTTAATTCTGCACCATTTTTTAGACGCGTCTCTGCTTCCACACACCTGAGTCAAATTATCAGGACATGAGTAGGACGCTGGAGAACATGGCCGCCGCACCCTGAGGAGGAAACTCAGAGGTTTGATTCGGTCTGTGGTTCAAAGCGGTACCAAACTATTACCATTTCTACTCCTGAATATTCTGTCTACATTCCTATAATATCTGTGACTTTGATCGGTTAGGGTTAGTATTTCTAGCCTTGATGGCTCCATACCTCCCTGGATTGGTTTTACGTCCAATCCGGTTGCACGTTATGCAGAAGCAGCTCCTTGTTAAGTAAAACCTGCCCCCCTGACTGTAATGGTACAGGTCCCTGCTTAAGTAAAGCAGTTTAAGGCCTTAAGGCTGTTATCTTCTCTGCACCAGAGTCAATAGAACCTCCCAGTTATGTTTCCCTCCATGTTAAACTAGCTGAATGTTAAGCGGTATGTTTAGCGGCGTACTGGGAGGGGGGAGCCTAATTGTCCATTTTGCTTTTCAAATGTAGACTGCTGGAGAGCAGTCCTGGTGGGGAAAGCTTTTCTGCTGCATTTTAAATTCCCTATCAAAGAAATTAAAGCAGCTTTTTTTTTTTGGTTGGACTTTTGAAGCTTTTATGGAAACTTCCATCATCGCAGAAGTCAATTCTTTAGTCTTTTGTTGAGACTAAAACTTTCTGATTCATTAGGAAAATGCTCCCAATCGATTGGACTAAAGGTTGCAGAGAACTGAGGAGGAGAAAGGTCTTTTCTTTCTATAAACTCTGTCGTCAGTATTGGCATTCCCTCCTTAGACTGCAGCATGAAGAGACTGGATTGTTTGTTTTCTTTTTAGAGGAAACGGTTCAGGTTTAAAAGCACACATCAAAGAGCTGCTTCAATCTGTTGCCGGTGACAACAGCGTAAACTGCACTGATTTTAGCTCCAGATGATGGAACCGGCATTACGCTGGTTTGACGGCCTTTCAAAGCAAGCAACATCTTCAGACACATTTTCTCTCTCTGCCATTGAATGATACAAAACCAGAGGTGTCTGGTTAAATAGTCAGAAAGCATCAGCCTCAGCAGCAGCTTGGAGCAAAGATGTAAATGGAAACATTTCTTTAAACGCTACTGTGAAAAAGTTAGCAAAAAGTAAAATACTGTAAAGCAATCGGTGATAATGGGAATGTTTGATTTGACTGTCTGCTATATCCAGTCCTCTACTGTAATCCAAAAGGAAGAATCTAGCTCCATCTTTGTGGTCAGGTGTGCTTATTTCTTTTTTTATGGAAGCAGGGACAAATGGAGCACAGGATACAAACAAAAAGAGGATTCCTTATTCTAATAAATAAATATTTTCACTGAGAAGGAAGAAAAATGATGTAAAACAGTAAAGACGGGAAGAAAAAGGTCCTTTTTTCATTTAACAATGGAGTAAAACACTAACCCAATGATTCTAGCTCTACAAGGCTTCAGCTAAATGTGTAATTCACAGCACTGTAGGCACCTGAGCTGCAGTGCACAGAGAAAACTGGAATAAAATAAAATCGGACAACAGAGAGACATCACCTTGAACCCAGTTGGTCTCAGCAGATGGCCGCTCACACTGAGCCTGGTTCTGCTGGAGGGTTCTACCTGTTAAAAGGGAGTTTTTCCTCTCCACTGTCGCTACAAGCATGCTTAGTGTGAGGGATTACCTTCCAGTAAAGGAGTCGATGTAATCAACTGGTTTTCCTTAGATAAAAACTTTGAATCAATCTGACTGGATGATCTGGTATAAATAAACTGAACTGAACTAAATTCATTACCTTGCTGTGTTACCTGGGAAATATCTAAAAATGTCCGCCTTGTTCCTGGGTTTAAACAGGTTTTTCGGACAGTTTGAAAGAGGTATCACTGAAACTCCCTATACAAGAGAACAGAACCTCCACCTGTCAAAACCTATATGTTAGAGTATGTGTATACATGTATGCATATGTGTGGGTGTGCCTATATTCTCTTGTCATGTGAAATAGGTGTAAAAAGAAGAAAGGGAAAGCTGTTTTAGAGGCATATTGGAATTACTAAATCCAGAAGGAATAGCTGTATTTGATACAACTTATGGAGATCAAAATAAATACGAATATAAAACAAGGAACTACATCCACTACTTGAAATAAAAAGAAAAGGAATATTCTATTTTAGTTGTTATTTTAGTTTAGTGGCCGATGGTGGCTTAAGGGTATAGAGGACCATCTTTTATTTCCGGGTGGATCATCTAAATATTTGGTTCTCCTAATTATCTGCTGCTCTCAACAGACCATCCAAAAGTAGAATCATAATCCTCGTTAACTGACTGCATTGTTGTCGATTTGAGGTTTACTTTTGTCTGCATGGCATCAAACCCAATAAAGCCGAGCCACTCGCTCCATAACATCTGTCACTGTAAAAAAATAAAATAAAATAAATAACAACAAAAAAAGCAAAAACAGGAAAGCCTCTCCAGACGCAGATCATAGCCGTCTGATTAAACTTACCTTTTCCTCTGCAAAAGTGTCCAAGTTAAGGCCTTTTTGCACTTGGAAAACTAGAATAGCCCGTATCGACGACTATGGAGTGAACTATGGAGAAAATACGTTTTTTTTTAAATCAAATTTTTAAAAAGAATTCAGAATCCACAAATTAAATGTTTTAATCAAAAAAGGCCTTTGAGATTATCTTTGCTGTTTTCTAATATTTTATGATTTTTTTTTCAAATAGAAAATGTTTTTGATAAATAGAAAATGTTTCTCATTCTTTGTTTTATATCATTTCTGTTTTCCACATTCAGTTTTATGAATTGCATTCTTGTCAAATAGTGTTTAACAAATCGCATTCTCTACACATCAAGCCCATTAGCAACGCTCACACACATTAAGGAATAAAAATATTGCCATCATTCGTGCAGAACAGTGCTAATGCACCTTTACTCCTCACTCCAGAGGAAAACCCGCCCCTGAAGGAAACAAAATGTGATCTGGAAAAGCAATTTGAAAAGAATGCAATTTGTAAAACTCAATCTGAAAAACAGAAATTAGAATGAAAAACAAACAACAGTAAAAAGATTTACTCAAAGCTAAAAAATGTAATATAAATTCAAATTTCCATTTAAAACAATAAAAGATAAATGACAAAATTCACTGTGTAGACGACATCCTGACCACAGCTTATGTTTCAATAGATATATTACAGTAGCTGTAAGCTACAGTCCAGAACACAGAGTTCCTGGCATCAGTGACTAAAAACATGACATCACTAATTTCCTAAGGATTTATAAAGTAAATGAATATGATGTTTGGCTGTAAAATCTGAGCAGAACCAGTTCAGCTGGTGAATCTGAGGTCATATGGGGGCTGAGCTCTGCTGGTGTGGACATGTTGCTTCCTTGCTTCCAGCACTCAGTGCTCACAGATGGTGCAGTGTTTGGGCGATTGTGGGGAAAATAAAGCGTAATGGTCCACAAGAAATGGCAACAGATCAGCTTCACTTTGTCTGAATGAGTCATAATGACACTTTAAACCCCGTTTTAGCTGTTCTGGAAACAGAAGGAGCAGCTAGATACAAGAATGTACACATTTAATCTGATTTCCTAATAAGAAATGTGATTGTTTTTGTTTTTCTTTTCACATTTTTCCATTCAAGCGATAAAAAATCCCATGAACTCCTCATGACAGGTGACCTTAAAGGTGGGGATAGTGGCTAGGTGTTTTCTGTAGATCTGCGTCTGGTTTGTTTTATTCTGATGCACCATGATCCCCGCAGGATTTTATCCTTTTCTTTATCTCATGTCTTCCACATCAGATTTAACTTGTTTTAAAGCCTTAATGTAAATAAGTTTTAAGTCTTTTTCAAACCCGAAAAATGCAGGTAAACTCCAAGAACCAATAGATTTTGGATGACGTCCGTCTCTTTCCCTTTCAACAATTGTTTTTATTAAACATTAACTTGTGTACCTTTGTATGGAACCACTCTGTCATATCTAAAAATAAATACAGAAATAAATAAATGCTAACTAAATAAATAAGCATACAATTAATTGTCCCCAAAAATACATAAACTAATAAATGTTGGTAAAAAATAAATAATATAAAGGTGAATCTCTTTTAATTAGCTTCTTTATTTATTCACCATTGTAATAATTACCTTATTTATTTATTGTCCATTATAATCTTCAACTTAATTTATTTATTACTTATTTTTTTAAGTATTTATTTATGTGCATTTTATAGTATTTTTGTCTGTTTTATTCTTCCTTTGTATTTTTTTACCCTATTTATTTCTTCCATGCTATTTATTTCTACCTGTCGTTTTTACATTTCTGTCATTTTTCTGCCTCTTTATGCAAATGAGGAGGGGGTGTGTCTTAGAGGGTTAACTTCTGCTCATTGGTTGGCTCATTGGTCCATCTTCTTAACTCACAGAGCTCAGAGTATTAAGTTAAAACTTCTCTTTTCTGTTGCTGTTGTTCAATAAAAGTAAGTTTTAAGATAATTTTAGGCAAGAACATTATACTTTTAAGGGTCACTATATGGCCCATTTACTGATTTTATGAGTAATTTTTAAAAACATTTTCCGAAGTTGAGGACCGCGGCGACCAGCGGACCTCTGAAGGTAACAGCAGCCAGGTCTAACGTTAGCCCGTCTGTAGCAGCCCTCTCTCTGTATAGCCGAGTGTGAAGGACCGCTGGCTCTAATGGCAATTTTTATGTTTTATTTGGCAAAATGTTCATTTGATTTGTGTTTATGTGACTGTGTTCATTATTATTCCCCCAATAAATGAAAAAAGTCTTAATTTATTATTATCTAGAGACCATTAATAACAGGAAGTAAAATGCAGCTCCAGACGAACTGAACGTGTGGTGATGTCATCAGTACGCTTCTGTTCCAATAGACCCATATTAATGCTGCATGCTCCCGTTCTCCCAGAGTCCACACTTTCCTGTGTTCTTCTCAAGAACATATTTGGCGAGGACATGAGTCCGTACTCGCGTTCTCGTGAATCATGAAATGGCCACTGACTTCAGACTCGACTTCAGACTCGACTTCAGACTCTCCTCTCCTCCTGTAGATTTGACCGATGCAGTGAAATGCTAACCAACCAATGGGCAGAAGTTAACCTTTTAAGACACACCCCCTCCTCATTTGCATAATGAGGCAGAAATGTAAAAACCACAGGCAGTAATAAATAGCGTTGAAGAAATAAAGAGGGTAAAAAAATACAAAGGAAGAATAAAACAGACAAAACTATTATACATGGACATAAATAACATTTTCTAAACAACAGTGCTTTTCACCCCTTTATTCCTGTCCTATTTTTCACATTCTCTCTCTCACTTTTAACTATTCCCTGCTCCATCTTTTTTTCCTCCATTTCTCCTGCCCCCCTTTCTTCTAGTCCTCCTCTGCCCTTTTTTTGTTTTGTTTTTGGGAGTATGGGCCCCCGCAAATCGTGCAATGAGCAGGTCCATATCCACTGACCTAAGTACCCCCGAGAAAAAAACAAAACAAAGCCTAAAGTGTTTGATACAACCCCCACCCCCCAAAAAAAAAATCCCCCCAAAAAAACTAAATGATTGTTTTTGCTACAGAGGACCAGAATCAAAAAAATCAAACAAAATTCAAAAATGAGGCCAATAATAAGCTTTCCTGCCAACGTCCTGCTTTCCTCTCCAATAATAACTAAAGAAGCACTCTTCATTCCTTTGAGTTAACATTTATTTGCATTGCAGTGTCACATTTAGGCATGGACCCTCAATACAAATCTAATTGTCACATCGGTTTCCAGTTCATGGACGCATCAAAGGAACCACCTAAAGCAGCTCGTATCACCTTTATATCTACGTCTCTGTTTCTTTTCTTCAGCAGAGGGTGCCGGCATTAATGATGATGCTATGCACATTGATGAAAACTAAAACAATGTAGATTTAACAGGATCCTAAATGTCCTTTTCTCTCTAAAATATCAGCCGAACAGTAAACATTAGAAGCTGTCATTTTTCTGAAGCTGTTTGAAGTAGCGCAGCCTTTACCAACTTCAACTCAAAGTTGAAAGCGAGGCTGAAGGTTTCCGATGGCGTTTTTAAACCTGAAGGCAGATCGGCCGTTTTCCTTTGACCCCTGGAGGGGCCACCTTATAGGATCAGGGTCTTCATGTTCTCTTAGGGACCTTGTTCCCTTGTTGTGGGATAAGTAGTTCTCTATCTGCATCGACGTTCTCTCACAGGTTGATTGTGGCCTTAGAAGAGTGAGTGAAAAGAGCACTTCAGGACGTGATTCTAATCTGCACACCCGTCCCTTTAATCGGGGGAAGAAGTGGGTTGGTGCTAAAGAGCAGGCAGAAATCCAGTGGCCCAGTTAGACTGAATGACTGACGGACCAAAAGAGCTGAGAGTGAAACGGGGAACTGATTTCTCTACTGCTTCTGTTCATCAAGCCAATGTTGATAGAACTTAGGAATGTCATGTTCTGATGGTTGATTGAAGGGCTTATGTGGATCTGATCTGATCTAGAGTTTTTGGCTACTAGGAGTGCGTCTTAGATGTTTGTGTCCATTCAGCTCGTAGTCCACTGCTGGATAAATATGGAGTGAGTTTTATTACATTATTGTGCAAGCAAAGATGTTTTGTTGTTGGAAAAATAGGCTTTCCTCTAGAGTGAGGAGCGATGATGCATCTTTTATATTGGTTTGCATGGATGTTAACAATAGCATTTTGTAGCATTATGAGAGAGGTGTATATTTGACTTGAAGTAAAGAGAATGTGATTGACAAAATGTAATTGTAAAGAGTGTAATTCATAAAGCTCAATCTGGGAAACTAAAATTTGATATTAACATTTTAGAATATAACTTTTTTGCCATATTTGAAAATTTGACGTTTAAAAAAATAAAAAGAAAATTTAAGAATAAAATCTAAGGAAAGAGCTAGGTTATTCGTTAAACCTTTTTTTTTTATGCAAAGGTTCATTTTTGGATTACAATTTTCTTTCAAATTGTAATGGTACAAAATTTACTCCATACAAGAACATTACATGTTGGAGGCGTACAGGAGGAGCCCATAGTTTAGGATCCGTGAATAAATGATCAACGTGCCCCAAGCCAGTGGCCCCCAATCATTTTTTTGTGCAACAGACCGGTTTAATGTAGCTTTACGGACCGGTCTGTAGCTGTAGTACTGTAGTACTCCCTATGGTTATTTTATACATGCCTTTAAAAGTCGTAGGGAAGTCATATTTATATGTCAAATCCTTCAGGCTTAAACATGTATATAAATGTACTCTTTATCAGATGATGTTGTCTCAAAAGTTAGAAAAATATTTTTCTTTTTTTAAATTCTGTGTTTTTTTTTTTTGTTATCTTCTGCAGGCCAGTTAGATATACGTCAGCCTGAACACCTAAATTTGGCCAATCATATATCAACGTTTATCTGTCGATCAAATCTTTTCGGTCATAGCATCTTGATTCATATGTCGTAGCTAATATACGCAACGGTTGAAATAAGAATCATTTTCTTTCCCATTGAGTTCCGTCCCAGTGTTCACGGGGATGGACGTCTGTGTCTTCAGCAGGCGTAGAGCTAACAGAACTGGCAGCGTTGCGAGGCAAGGGCTCAAACAAGTACGGCTGTAAGCCTTCTACACCAAACAAAGCTTCTGCCGCCCTGGCGTCCTCTTCCACTACATCTCCGACACTAAACTCTCCTCCTCTTGCATGTTTCCTCTGTCCATAGCGTTCCTTGACAGCGTCGTTTCTAAGTCACCAATTTAGTGCTACTTGGTCCCAATGGAATTTCCCATTGGGAACCTACTAGCACTAAGTTGCTAACTGGTTAGCATAATGCTTCCAACAAACCGGCTACAAACAAAGGCGCTTGCGAACCTTCTGCCACCACAATCCCGCCCCCTTGATAATCAACCAATCACATTCACTTTATTCACTCGTGTATAGTCGTGTACCACTCAGGAGAATTCGGAAATGCAGCCGTTTTCCTACGACTTTAAGGTAGAACTACTAGATTGGGTACTGTGCTGACACTAGGAACACTCTCTTAGAGGAACACTGTAATATTTAACCACTAGGGGTGCTAGACCACTACCTGCCAAGTTTAGGAGTGCTGAAAGAAACTGGCATCACCGCGCTGCCGCTTGTGCTGCTACTGGTTTATGTTAAACACCATGCTGCCATAATCTGAGTACTCTCATCTCGGTCCCAACTTAAGACTGTTTTTGAGTTTTTTTGAAACCTAGTAACACATTATGAAGTGCATTTATTTGATTTATATTTTGGTTCATCTCATAATCAGTGATTTAGAATACTTCATGATGCCTGTTGAAAAATATTCCTAAAGTTTGTGTTTTATCTGTACGTATTTGCTTGTATTGTGTCAGTAAAAGTTTCCTGGCCTGGTGTGTACAGTGAGAAACAGACAGCTGAGTTTAAGATGTGATGCATATTTTATTGAACAGAATGGGAGCTGATATCACTGAATTATGCAGCAACTGGGTTCTTTATGTTAATATTTATACATAAATGAATAAGGACTGAGCCACACGGTGCTGTGTTTTACCCTGGCATGTTTGTGGTTTGAGATGCAGAGAGGCTCACACCTTCTAAAATCCCGTGTCTTTTTGGCCTCTGCATTATTCTCTGTCAGTTGTGATTATCATTAAACCCAAGGGCAGAAACATGCTGCTTGTACGAGCGCCCTTAGGCCTTCAGATGTGTCTGAAAACATTTCACTGTGACAAATATCCAGCTGATTTGCTTATATAAGCTGTGGAAATCCATTTTCCATAGATTGTAAGTTACAGTTTCTCTCTTGGCCTCCTGTTGGACTCTTTTTGGAAGAAATCTACAGTTTTTTATTTATTTATTTTTTAATTATGTATTTCGATATCAGTATTCCCAATCCCTTATATCTACTGGTGGGACTGGAGTTATCAAATCAACGCTGGGTGGGTAGATTTTCACCCTAGTATTAGCTTAAAATGAGAAATATAGCTTAAAACAGAACACATAAATATACATGATTCCTTGAACTTTGGTCATTGACAAACAATAGACTGAAATGTATTTTGAAATATAGTAAATGTATATAAGTCATATTACTTTTGCTGAATATAATTATTTATTTTAAATATCGATATGGATTTATTGTCCCTCCCTCCTCTTCAGATTATTTAGGACTGATTTCTGAAGTTCCGATTTTTCTTCCTCCATTCACACAATAAAAATTACACAATGCAAAAACTGTATAAAATTAAACAAAAATGAAACATGTATTATTAAAGGATAGCAAACAGAGGAGCAGCAATTCATGTGTTTCATCTGATGGTAAAGCATGGCTGCTGAATGCACTAATGAATCAGCGAATGCGTCCATCTATTGGCCGATCCAGATGCAAGAAAGAAAAAAAATGCTAATATCAGCCCAAAATATGGACCTATCTCTAGATTGTTGTTTATCTTCCACAAAGCAGATATTTTTTATTGTTTATCATCAGTAGAAGGATTTTATTAGAGTACTAGCTATAAAAGAAATGGACATATAAATATACGTTCTATGCAAGTCCTTCTACTTCTATGTTTCATTGATAAACTAATCGACCTGAAGATTTTATGCTTTTCTTTGTAAAATATGCATATTTATCAATATTTGTTCGTATCTGAAAAACTGAATCTAACTTTCCAGGCCCGGATCTTGTTAATCCTGTTATTGCTTTACTTCTAGTTGTCCATCTGCTTTTTTAAAGAAGACTAAAGATTCTCAGTGAGATTAAAATCTCTGGGATTTTTTGACCACCTGCGTAGAACTTTAGTATGCATTCAGTTCCCTTAGGATCCTCAGCAGATTAAAGAACCGTATGGTGCTTCTGCTCTGTATGTGGGTGGAGGAACTTCCAACGATCCTCCAGACTTGCTGTAAATATCCGTGGTATTCCCAATAATCCTTACTATTACTGTATGAGAGCATAAAGCAGACAGCTGCTAAGGATTCCTCTGTTATGTAATAAACTCGCCCAGGTTGGTAAAGCCGCTCTCTGCTAATAGAAATGCAGCAGTAATATAGCAACCACCTGCTATCCTTGTCTTTATTAGATTTCACACTGAAGCTGATCTCACACCTTCATGGCTAAATTTGTTTGCGGTACTTTATTTTTTTTATTTTTGTCTCAAAATGCAGCAGATTTATTGAAGTGGTACTTGTTCTTTTACAATAGAGCTGTTTACTTAGTGTTCACCCTGGCTTCAGCTGCATGCATTTAATGATATTTTATCCAGCTCATGTCTGTGCAGGAACCTGGACAGCACACTGGAGAAGACGTGCAGGATCACAGGTTGTATTATTGTGTGGCTGCATCGTGTGAGTTGCTGTCCAGAAGCAGAGGTATCACGTTTGTTTGCTCAGGAAGTTTGTAGGAGATCTGTGGTGATGGATTAGTGGTGACAGCACAGTGGTGCAGGAGGTTCTCCATGTGGTGGGGGTTGAGGGAAATTGATTCAAAGGAGAGTTGTTGCTTCATTCTGCCAGGTTAGTGTCTAGGAATAAGAAGTAGTATAGCTGTACAAAAAAATAAGGTGGATTTGAATTTCCTTTTTTTTTTTCTTCAAAGCATACACAGCCTAATTAATATATTCTATTAACCTGAAGCAATATGCATGCTATGGTTGTTCCATGTCAGGTACGCCGGTCATTGACCTTGACCAAGGCACCTTACAGTAGAACTGCAGTCAGTCCCTGCACTGGCATGGCTATCACTGCCCCTACATAGTTAGGCACTAATTTCCCACTGAGATCAGCTTCACGAAACCACCAATTAAAAAATGAGAAAGCTAGTGTTTGAAATGTAATAAAACAGCTTTCTCTCTTTTAAGTGGCGGTATTGTGGTTAAAATGCCACACAGAAGAGAAGTTAGAGTTAGCCTTGCCAGCCGGGACTGACCTGCATGGGGGTCGCAAAAGTTTTGGTTGATTAGACTTTTTTTTATATTCCCCTCTGCAATTTTTTCCACTAATTGAAATGTCTTTAAATCCACATTAACATGAATTCAACACACTGTAGTAAACAGATAAGTGGAGGCAGA
>NW_015151009.1:59302-62607 GCF_000732505.1 Cyprinodon variegatus | reverse complement strand
CGTGGTCTGCTCTATGCACTGTGGGTCTAGATATGGCCGAGGCGGTGAGGAAGTGGGGGCGAGTTTGTCTGACAACGGAGGGACATGAGGGCGAAAAATAGAAGGGATCCATGCGGTAAAAGGGTCCCAGCGTTCATCCCCTTCATGATGCACTTACCTTGACCACATTGTGCCTGCGCAATAAACAAGTGAGACATGTTATAAGACCTCATAATTTTCTTCTCAAAGTTAAGGTGAAGCTCCTCTTATAAGACCTAATCTGCACAGCGACAGAATCTGTTCTGTTTTTAGCTGATGTCTAATTTGCCAAAACATGTTTTTTTGGCAAAGAGAGGTTTCTGATTTTGTTCAGTCTTCCTAAAAAGAGTCATGACATGCATTGGAGATGCAGTGTTCTAGTAAAGGCAATATGTTTTTCCTGGATAGTAAAAATAGAACCAAAAAAATGACTAATATTTCATGAAAAATCTATACTCTTGTGTCCTAGATCTCATCATATATGCTTATAGGTAATTACGGAAGTCTTTAAAAAGAAGCATGATATAAAACATTTCAAGATGCTGTTTGTTCATTCATGTTATCTAACAGGGCCCTTCATGAAAACAGCTGGATCCTTATAAAGATTTAATTACACACAGTTAGAATCTGTTTATCAATTAGCTTTCTTTTGATCTTATGTAACTATTGAGGGAAAAAGGAGCAGAGAATAAATGTATGTTACACTATTCAGATTTTATGTGTTAAATTTATTATAAAACCACTTTCATCTTGGTAGAAAACAGGATCAATGGAAAGACTAGATTATGGTTCACATTATTGATTTATTATTTTTAAAACTGATGTTTTTTTTAGTTTTTTCTTAGTAAGTGATTCTTTAGAGATGAGATTATAATCTCTGTGTTTCATGGGACCGGGTTGTGTATCACTAAACATTTGAACATTTTGATGTTTGTTTGGGATATTTATATTTTTGAGTATTTTAAATTGTTTAGATAAAAAACAAAGGTTTTACTAAAAAGTTACCCAGTCTTCTAGATCAGTATCTCCCAAAATACACATAAAACTGAACATTGATAATATATTAAATTCTGTTTTTTTTATTTATGTATTTATTTAAAGTGAAAAGTGAAATAATCATAATGTTTTACTAAAATTTTCAAAGTAACATTTAATTATTTACCTCACTGTATATTTTACGAGTCAATACATACCATAGATGTACCATTATTTCATGGTATATTGATTTGTTATTTTTGGCCCTCCATATACCTCAGGACTTGCATCACAATGATTGTGAAAAGCACATCAGGCCCCACGCTTGACGTCTCACAACGATTCGGTGGATCTCGACACCTGCTCTTGTTTACTGATTTCCAAAGTTGCAGGTGTGAATCAATAAGATTGGGGTACTGAATGCAAAAAAAAAAAAAAAAATGAAAGAAATTAAAGCAACATTAAAGATGAGCATGATAGAGCATTTTTTTGTCTTTAAAGACATAAAAACATCACTTAGAAATGGACAAAACTAAAGACTCAGGATTCTGGTGCTATTTTAATACCATTATACCAATTGTTTAAATTTGTTGAAGTTTTAATATTCCAACCAATAGTTGCGGTTATAAGTTTATTACTCTAGTACTGTTCTGTGGGTCAGAACCCAATAAGTTTGGAAACCTCCGCTCCAGATTATCTTACATTACATCTTTTTTCTAACAGTGTCCTGTCTGGCAATGTGGCAATAGGAATCATTGTCTTGATGCCAAAAAGAGCCCAACAGATTTTACTTTCACAAGTGGAGCAGTACGGCTATCGCCATAGTGTTCTGCTCCATTTATGCAGATAAATAGCTTTATTATAATTATGCAGGGAGTATTACAGATTATATGGACACTGCATGTAAGTAGAACAAGAAAGGAAAAACAGGAAAAAAGAGAGAAGATGAAATAAGGAGGAGACGATGATGAAACATCTTCAGTCTGCTTCATCACCTGCAAAGAGATGTAAAAGAATAACAAAACCAACCGATAGAGTATAAGAGATACAATGAAGTAGTAGAAGTAGTAAAGTCTTGTCATTACATTACATCTTTAATATCAGTCTATATATATTTTTTTTTATACAGAACCAGGTTTAAAGTTGCACTTTGCTCTTTTCTGGCTCTTCGATATATTTCTGCATCATATACCACACAGCCTTTATGGCAATATTTCAGCAGGACTTGAAGGTCAACAGATGAGGGAGTGGATAACGTTCCACAATCCATTAAAAACTAAAGTTAAGAGGAGGTTGTAAATCCACATCTGAAACGGTTTGCCTCTATCCAGTCTAAAGGCCGTCGATCTTTAATGAACAAGATAAAGACTTTGATTATTGGTAGCATTTTATTACGCCGTTATTGTTTGTTTTTTACTTTCATTTCAATTATTATATACAGTATGCTTATTATGTTTGCCTGTTTTTTGTGATTTCTGTTTTGAAAATTTCTACAAAGTGCATTAAGTTTTATTATTTTTATTTTTTAAAAGAATAAACAGTTAAAAACCCTGTTCTCTTTTTTTCTGCTATTTATAGCATCCTGTGGACCAGCCAGTGTAACTAACCCACATCACTAAGCCTGTGCCACATAGTTCCAGCCGTACAGCTGCCTTGTTTATCTGTAGTGTCCTGCAGCAGTTCTCAGGTCCGCAGTGACATATCGGAGGCTAAAAATACACAGCGGTTCTGTTTGCATCGTCCATGGCTGGGTTCAGTATTAGTACGGATAATGCAGTGCAGATTATGACTGTTTATCAGCCACATTTAGACACTCAATCCTACGGATCTGTCTCACACGTGTACAGCAGACTTCCTTGTTTGTTTGGTTTTTTTTGTGTAGGTAGGGCCTTTAATCTGTCTCGTTGTCTAAAGACATGGCTTTAGTGTTTGTTGTTGACTCAGAGCGCTGAAGCAGATTAGCTCTGGGACTTTACTGGCAAGATTTACTGGTTTGACGTTTTTGGTAAAACAAAGAAGAATTAAAGCAGATTTGCTGCATTGAACTTTTTTACTGCAGGGTTTCTCATCTGCAGTTGGTTAGAGATGATGGATAATCTTCTCACCATTGTCTCAAGGCTGAGGTTAGGCTCATACCAGTATGAGGTTCTCCACAAAAAATCGCATATTATAAATACCAACATAAACATTTAACTTAATTCTAGAAACTGACTTTTTTTTTTCTAAGACTGAAAGCAAGCAAGTTGTTCCTAATGCTGCTAAAATAACATCCATTATTATGACTGTAATTAAAGTCATAGGAAAATCATATT
>NW_015151009.1:56184-57870 GCF_000732505.1 Cyprinodon variegatus | reverse complement strand
AAATCAAGTTTTTCAAAATATTCTAATTTACTGGCTTTTACCTGTAGATCTTAATGTCCGCAAATCATGACAGAATATTTTAGATGTTTAAAAATGAATTTTAGGGGACCAGCCAACAGCCCATCAAGGAAAGTGGGGAAATTTTGAATGGCTACTACTGTAGAACTTCTCTGTTCTTGGTACAGCGACTATAACTAGATATTTATCCTGATCTTTGCTGAAATGAAGATGTGGAAACCATATAATTTCACTTCCCTCTTAATAAAAGCCGCTCATTTCAAGTCTTGATAAGACTTTAGCCTCTGATTTTTAAATGTTTTGCTTGAGTTTTCATTCAAACCTTTTTTTTTAATAATACTTTCTTGAAGTCATGTATGAATATGAGTCTGGCTCCTTTTTTAAGAATATTCTAAGCTCTAATGTATATATGTATTGTCCAGATGTTTTTTTTTCATTTGTCTAAAGTCTGCCTATTTTTCTCCGATGTTGTTTTAGACCAAAATATTTTGTTTTTGTTCAGTCTTTGGAGTACAGTTGCTTTGAGAGATGTAAAAAAAAAAAAAAAAAAAAAAGCAGTTACTGGGAAACGAAAGCGTTTCAAGTCAGGCTGTCATTTTTTTCTCTGCCATTTGCTCAATCAGTATCATTTCAGTCTGTTCTTTGGTAAAAGTACAGTTTGCACATGAATGCTTTAGATTTCCTCCTGTCTGCCTTTGTCCCAATTACCCTCTGATTTGCTGCCGGTGTCTCACTGTATGCCGCCATGAGCAGAACAATTTGGGTGACGCATTGTAGGAAGATTTATTCCAACGTACTGCAAAGATGTTGGACAGGAACATCTGCAGCTTCAGATCTCCTCAAACACCAGATGTAAATTAACCGGCCACCGGCCAATCAAATTCCTAGAATTTCTTCATATATCAGTTGGGTCTGTTTGATTTTTGCCTTTTTAATTCCCCGGCATCTGCAAATGTTCCTTATGTCAGGGATAAAGTTCATAGAAAGTTGGATAACTACAGATGCTTATTTCGTTACCCCTACAGGCTCTCATGACAAACGTGAAAGCTACCAGAATATTAGCATGAACTGAATCCCACCTCTTCCAGTTAGAAATGAACACAGAAGCAGATGGGCCGTCCGTCCCTATTCCTCTGGCGACACCTTCTTGTGAGGAAGGTGGCGCATGGAGGCCTCCCTGCAAGAAACGAACAGATGTCCCGTTTGAGCCGAGCTGTGCTGGGAATATCAAGTGTGGCTGCCTGCATGGTGCTAGTTGGGCTGTTGCCCAGCGGGGGGTTTCAGCCAGGCCTCTACCTTCGCCGAAACCTAATGACCTCAACGCATCACGTCCAGCTTACGCAGCGCGTTTTCACTCAGCACATGTCTGTTGGTTTCAATTTGATGGTTGGTACCTGGTGTCTGCTGCCTTATTAATATTGTTTCACTTCAAAAAAGTATTTTTTTTTTCTTAGAATAAGTGCATTTGTTCTTAAATTGCAGAAGAGAGACACTCTGCCAATGGAAAAAGACAATTTACATTTAAAATAAGAAAAAATAACTGCATTGTCTTATTTCAAGTGCATAATATCTATTATGCACTTATTTTATTTTAAGAGAAAAAATACTCCTTCCTTTGGCAAATCATCTTATTTAACTACTCAGACTAAGAGTAAATACACTTAATTT
>NW_015151009.1:53588-54789 GCF_000732505.1 Cyprinodon variegatus | reverse complement strand
CTTAATTTAAGAAATGTTGACTTACTTCTCAATAGTTTTTGCAGTGTTGACTAAAGACAGAAATTATTGGTTAAATCCTTTCCTTATAGGCAGGATTAGTTTGTTGTCTGAGAGCTGGGTGTTGTGAGGCTGTTTGATAAGGAGATGCTTCTTTAGGCTTTTTTTCATAAAATATTGTTCGCTAAAGTTTTAAGTTTGGGAATACTTTGACATTTAGTTACCAGTTTTGTTCTTTTTTTTCAATTTCACTTTAACCACTGATGCAAAATGAAGGCCAAATCATTTTTATCAGCTACAAAGACGAGGCCCACTTGATTCCTGTCCTGTTTAAATGCTTCTTCAATTTCTTTCTTGTTGCTCTTTCAAATTAATGTGAGGCAGACCAGTCAATTGATTATTCAATTAATCATCAACTAATTTGGCTATCGATTAGCTGTTAACTGGAGATATACAGACTTTAACACGCCACTGACAGAAAGAGCAACTCAATCACAGCAGCAATTGTACAGAAATAAAAAAAACAAACACTTTGATTTTAAGATGAAAAACAGGTAAGGCTTTCTTTTTTATTATTTTTCTCTTCCAGTTTTTACGGCACTAGTGGCTAATTTTTATGGACAGTAGGCTGACAGGAAAGGGGGTATGACAAAGGGGGGAGAGACATTTGGGAAAGGACCACAGGTCTGATTCGAACCCGGGTCGCCCACGTTGGTATATGGGCTGTGTGCTCTAACTGCTGCTCTACTAAAGCACGCCTGGTATCACTTTCTTTTACATCAATAACCATGTAATAACATTGTAATAAGAGAGCAGGTTACACTATATTAGTTGGTAACAAGTAAAACTTTATTTGTTAATTACCCCAAAATTAAGGCGCATATATGCAGGTAATTACCTGCATGTAATCAGTAAATTATATGTTACTATATGCCAAAGGAGACTTTTGGTGGGTTTATTACCATCTGGTTACCACATAACAGTTTCTATTATTGGCCCCCACCTACCTACGGCTTACAAAGTAAATTGTAACTTATGATCAGGTTAATAAAGCATTATAAGACTGAACTCAACTTACATATTGATAAGACTTTAGTTAAGAACATTGGCTTGCCGGCTTCTAGGTTTAGTTTTCTGTTATATGTCAAGTAATAAATTAGCCTGACGTAGTCCTACTCAATTCTAGTCAGAATATGAGTCTGAT
>NW_015151009.1:50572-53023 GCF_000732505.1 Cyprinodon variegatus | reverse complement strand
ATTTTACTAGAAAATAACACATTAATTTATTGCTGTTAGTGAAATGACTGAGTTACCTGATATCAATGGTTTGACATTTAAGAAGTCTGACTTTACCTTGTCTGCCTAAAATTTCAAGCACAGCACTTACCAAAATTCTCCATAAAGTGTGTTTGTTAACTAGTAAAATAGTGCAACTTGCTTTATTACCATGTTGTTACGTGGTTATAAATGTACTGTAAAAGAAAGCGTTACCAAAAAACCTTTGTCCATAAGATTTATCCAGATTTAGCTTTACTTGCCTTTAATTTTGTATAAAGTAATCTGTAAAGAAATCTTTTGCTGACAGATCACTACTAATAGATGAATCAATTAAAAAAATATGGGTTTGAGCCCTAAATGAATTTTATTAATAACTTTGAGGACATGTCACTGACTGACACACAGATATTAAATCATTATAATAAACTGGACACAGATGATGTAGACTTAATTTAAATGTATGATTTATTTGAATTTGAACCAAATCTAACAGCTTATGTCTCATCAGATTTGCAGTTTTTTTTTTTTGTTGAATCTCTTGTAACTTCAAGAAGTTTTCAGAGCATCTTCATCCAATTAACTTTTGCTCAATGTTTATCAAGAAAAAAAAAATTAAAGTGCAAATGAAGCTGGTTTTCTAATTGGTGTGCAGATTGTTAGAGTTTATTCTGCAGCAGATGGCAGTTAAATCATGTAAAGTAGAATTTTAGGAACCGCTAAAGGGAGAAAAATCAGTCCCAGCTTTTCAGAACTAACTGTGCCGATTACATATCTACTCAGCAAACTCTACACAATAAAATATTCACCTGAAATACCGCATCCCTCAGTTATATTGACCTCAGACCTTTCAGTAATGATGGTCAGATTAAGTATTAACTGTTTTTCCTTTTCTATACTTATTTTAAAGCAGTAATTGTGTAACATTTTGAAGCCATTTATTTTATCTACCCACCAATTAGACCACTTGTTCCCTTTGCTGTTGCTGATTTGTTTTTGTAATTCCATCAGAATTAAACAGCACTTTCTTCCTTAAAGATGTAATTAATAAAATAGTTAATGGATTTATCTAGAGTAAATACATGCTTGGAGCAGCTTTATTTTACTGAATGGACTTTTTTAACAAATATAAGAAGAAGGAAAACAGCTAAGATGGATATAAAGCTCTTACTTTGTCCAATGAACAATTGCATTTTGTATAAGCGAGGACAGTCAGTTGCCCCTGCAGAGGAGTGGGCTGACACTTGTCTGTAATGATTTGGTTGAAGAGCCAGTTTGACATGATTGACAACTGCCCAGAGAGCTCCTGGAGGCTCCGTCTTCATTTGCTAAGCCTGTCTGGACTGTCGCTCTCCATTTAGAAGCTGTTCTTACTCCTAACATCATGGATTGGAAACTTCTTACGTTTGTTCAGAGTGACATGACCTAAACCGTCTCGTTTTGCTCCCTTATGACAACTTCCTTTTGTGGTGGATTCAGCTTGAGTAGGAGTTGAAAAATGCACCGCACAGTTGCAGGGTAACGTTTTTGCTGGGTGTGTGTCGGCGAGACGCGGAGCATGCCAAGCTGCCGCCGTCTGCAGAGGGCCACCAGGTCGAGCAGCTTGAGCCAGCGGGCCTCGCCAACTGTCGACGGGAGGGGGAGAGTGGGAGGATAAAAGGAAGAGGAGTCGGTTCAAGACGTAAGACATCAAGGTCATCCTGCTGGAAGTTCAACGTCCTGAATTAGAGTTAACCCCACGAAACAAACTGGCAGATGCCAATAAAACACCGGTAGTGGCAGATGCCGATGCCTCCAGTCAAGCAGTGGCTGCTTTCTGTCTCAGTTACGAACAGATGTTGAAATCAGAGGGTGCAGTGAATTCAAGGGATCCTCATGGCTGTTGAAGGGCTGGCATCCAGGCAGAGATGATGGAGAGAGGCTGCCGTGTTGGCAGGAGTGTGGCATTGAAGCACACGCCTGAGGAAACGTGTGAGGTATCACTCTCCCCTCCTGGTCACTGGAATGATGCAGATCTGCTGTATAAATCAGCATCTCTGTCTGCAGAGCAGCAAAGACAAAGTACCTCTGTTTAATTGTGGAGTTTTGGACGAACAAACGCCTTGTGTCTGATTGTATCGCCTGGCTGTTCTGCAGCTCTTTGGAATCAAGACAAATGAAAGTTTTCAGTAGAGTTGCAACAAGAAATTGATTTGTTGCATCACCCCGCAGCACATTTCTAAACTTGAACAGCTAAACCTGAAGGATCCGAGGTTCAGAGTGTAATCAGAAAGCCTTTCTCTGTTAGATTTCAGGGATCTATGCAAAGGACAAACTGACACACTGTGTTCATTAAGCACAGCGTTGCTGGGAATACGCTAGATTCACTCCTCATTAAGAATCTCTCATTGATCTAAACAAGAGGTCACAGTTCAGTGGACAGCGGTCCGGATC
>NW_015151009.1:47122-48675 GCF_000732505.1 Cyprinodon variegatus | reverse complement strand
GTTTGTTGCATTTTTGGGTGTAATTAATTGTATGCTAATTTATTTATGTAGCATTTATTTATTTCTGTATTGTTTTTTAAATATGGCAGAGCTGGTCCTCCATACCTTTCTCATCACTTGACCTTCATATTTGCCAACATCTAGCGGTTTAAGAGGCGGGTCACTGTCTGCAGTTCTAGACACGTGGATCTAGTTAGAGATAAAATAAAATAATGAAGGGCTTCATCAGGCCAGTGTCATTTTGCCAGAGGCGACATGGTGTCCTTCATGTTCAGAGTCTGAATATGTCCACAGTGACACAGCAGGGCCGCTCCGTGTTATTTCAAGGACACAACATAAATGACAAAGCTCATTTATTGCTAATTAATTCGGGCAGCCAGTCAAAGGTTTCAAGAGACGATCATAGGTTCTCTGCCGCCTCTGCTCTGGGTCAGTTTGGAGGCCGGATTCATCAACAAGGCTGTTTAAAGGGAATAAAGGTTTAATGAACTTCCTCTGCTGGGCTTTTTCTTTTCTTTATAATGGAGCTTCCATCACAGTTGGATCTCTGAACTGTCTGTCTACTCTGTTCCCGGTTTGCCTAAACATTCATTGGTTGAGTTTAAATGTAAACAAGCAATCCTCACAGCCCTGTCATTTCATGCCTTAATGGTTACAGAAATACTTTCATTCTGGCTGGAGTTATTAGTAGGGGTGTAAATCACACCCATCATGGGAATTCGAGTCAGTATACATTTCCTAACCCACCACGATACGATTCGATTAATTGGTTAATTTCTTTTTTTTTTTACCTTACAGGCTCTCAGCCTTCCAGTTATAATTCTCCAATAGATTCTACATACCTTGACACAGACATAGAGAAGCTTTTCGCTCTGCTGCAGAGCAATGTGGCGTCGTCGTTAGGCTGATCCGTCCCTTCCCGTTTGTTGCCGGTTATCAGCAGATGAGATGAGGACTGAAGCCAGCATTAGGAGGCGCAGGTAGAGAGGGAGGAGGACCATGGAAGACTGCATCAGATCCTCATTTACTACGCAGCTGGAGGCTGATGACTGGAGGGCTGACTGTTTGTATGCTGCTCCCTCTGTGTTTCTCTGCACTCAGTTTTACACAGAGAAGGCAAAAGTGCAGCAGGAGAAAAAAACGTCCTTCAGTCTCAATGAAGCACTAATATTTTCCTTTGGTCCGCGTCATTTTTTTTTCTGTTTCGAATCAGCTGTGTGTCAGCAAAGCCCTCGGTTAGTGCAGCAAAAGGCCGGAGCTGAGGGGTGCTTCACTGTGATATAAATACACTTCAGAGGAAAATCAGTCTTTCCACCAGCTGTGTGCCTACAGGCTGAAATGTTGATTCATCTAAATAGAGATGTTTGATACTGTTGACAGATGCTGCTAAGTGAAAGAAAAATCATTGGATGTAGTCCTAGTGCCTGTTTACTGCTGGGACTATTTTTTTTCTTCCTGCCAGAATGAGGCGGTTTGCTCTGTTGAGCGCTGAATTAAACTTGCAAACTGACTTTAGGAGGTTATGGTTTGACCCAAAGACGCAGCTTTACTGT
>NW_015151009.1:37977-44882 GCF_000732505.1 Cyprinodon variegatus | reverse complement strand
AAGGATATAAACTCTTACAGTTTAACAGATTTCCAGGTTTCACTTTATCCACTGACAGTTCTCCTCACATAAACAGAATAAAGGAAATATTTCGATTTCTAATTCTAATAAATTATTCTATCAACAATTTCTATAGATTGCATAGATTGTGAGATTCTATTTGTGTGTGTGCAGAAAAGTTACATCAGAATATAGCATATTTTGTTTTCTTGGCTGAAATTGAAAACACCCAAACTATTATTGATAATACTGGTGATGAATGGATGTTAAATTACCAACATGTTTGTAAAATGGTTAAACATCCAACAGGTCAAAAAACGTGCTGGAGCCCTCAGCTAGAACACATTACGACAAAGTGTTGGCTGTCACCAGGCCAAGGCCAGAGTGTTTCTCCAAATCATGTATGTTTGGAGTGCTTTTCAATCTACTGTGAGGCCAGTGTGGAAAGAAGCAATCTATACCCAATCCATCAAATAAAATGATATCTCTGCGACAAGTATGTTTTCAATGAGTGCCTGTTAACGCTTAGAAACACTTTACGTTTTTTATATATCTTCTCTAGAACGCTGTTTTGACAGCATAGAGTGTCGGGGGGGAGGAGGAAGGCTGTGGGGGGGTCCATTTACTGTCTTCTGTTTTTTAACAAATATCCTTCTATGCACTATGGCCCAATCTAAAAGATTTAAAAGGCTCCTCAGGATAAAAAAATGCTGATCATCTCTCAGCTGATCTGTGTAAATTAGAAGTTTAATTTGAGATGTATTAAATATTTTTTAGTTCATATTGAGCAGTTGATGCAGTGTTCTTTGCCGGCTGCACCTTTTCAAAACATTGGGAGGATAGTGTCTGTATGAGGAGTTTAAGAACATGTTTACTGTCAGCCCCTGTGTGCGTCTGTGTTGTGTGAATATGTCCGTATGGGTGGGGAAATATTCTTTTTTTTGTAATCCAAATTTTATTGCTTTCTTGCATATTGTCAAATAAAATACAAACATGAACAGTAATGAACAGAAAAGGGCTGATGCACCCCCCCACCCCTCCCATTCCCCAGGGTACAGCTGTACATATCATGTCACAGTGTTAATTCAAAAACTTATAGTATCTGGGAAAAAGTTAGTCCAGGAAAAACAAGAATCTTTATCCAACCAAATCACACAGAAGCTGTAGTCCCAGAAACTTTTCCATTCCATGTTCTTGTTCCCTTCTATGTTGTAGAGCATGGTTTCATAGGAAGCTGTGGTCATCATTGATTTAATCCACTCATTTAGCTCGGGACATTTTGTAGTCTTCCAATATCTTAAGATGATCCTACAGGCTTTTACCAGACCGACCACCAGAACTGTAAAAGCTCCTTTTGGGGTGTTCGCCATTTGAGACCTGTCTCCCAATAAACACAATTCTGGATTCTGAGGGATCTCTGAGCCAAGCTATGCTCCCAGAGTTTCCAAGACTTTAGACCAAATAGGTGAAACCAGAGAGCAGTCCCAAAAACAATGCAGATATGTGCCCACCTCTTTCTTACATTTCCAGTTGTCTGACATTATTTTCATTGTATGTAGCCTAGTAGGCATATGATAATATCTGTGTAGCACCTTATAGTGTATAAATTTACTTCTGGCCTCCTTCACGTATTTACCACTGTCTGAGAAAACACTCAACCGTTTTTCTTTTGTATACTCTATTCCCGTGGCGAAATATTCTTTGATTTGGGTGGGACTGTGTAAATGCGACTGGATAAATGTAAAGTTGTCTTTATCTACTTGTCAGGTTGGGTGTTTGCCTCCGCCGCCCCACCTCCTGAACATCCTAGGCCCCAAGTATGAGCAGGGTGTGCCTCCTTTCCCTTCTTTTGCTCCCTGCCAGTGGCAGGTGCCGGTGTCCACCAGCATGCTGATGGTTCTCTAAGTGCATGGTTGGGAGCTTCATTGGGCTTTCTCTCATTCCTTGTGGCTGCAGGGCCTCCTGAACCTGTGGGGCCCCCACTTGGTCACATTAGCATCGGCCATAGTCATTTTTCTTCCCTATTCTGCGTCTTGCTACGCAGAATAGGGACCTTTTTGAGTATTGATGACATTCAGGTCGGATGAATGCGACCTGGCCGTTCAGGCACGGGACGCATGCGAAAAGATCAGATTCTTATCGGATTCAGGACCATATAGCCAAGTGGCCTGGGTCTCATTTTGAAAAAATCGGATCTGTGTTGTTCAGGCTGTCATGAAAAGATCAGATCCAGGTCGCATATGGGCAACAAAATCGGGTTTGGGTCACTTAAGGCTGCTGTGTGAACGTAGCCGTTGATCCACACGGTCTTGGTGAAGGCTCCCAGACTGCACCGGGGCTGGTGTGAGTGTTCACATTGAGTGATTTGTATGGGGGCATTATTATATGGGGGCAGCTGCACAGCCCCCACTCCCCGTTCAGTGTGAGCCCACCATTGGTTCAAAACACGGTCCTAATTTTTTAAAAATTATTTTTGGTCTCCTAGAGTCGGATCCCCTTTGATCCACAAAAGCTTGCCCTGTAAATTCGGTCCACTTTTGAGAAGTTATTGATTTATTTTACTTAAACTTTCTCCTGTGGAGAGACTGGTGTGTTTATTAAAATCATAAAAATCAGCTAAAATCGCTATTTTTTTACGCCTTAAAATAAAATGTATTTTATTTTTCCCTTAAAGTTGATCTATAAACATAGCTGCTAGTGTCGGTGGTGTATTTTGCCACGTGCTGTAGGTGCGGTCTAAATACACAATGACTCTGCAGATCACGATTAGCCCCGAGCTCACCCTGGACGCTCTGTCTCCTCTCGGTGGGAGATCTCACCTCCATGTGACTTTAGCAGCGCCGACTGAACCGCTCACAGCTGAAAAGCTCCTCCACTTTGCATGTTGCCCTCTGTCTGTATTTGCTCCAGGCTAAAGAAAGTGAGACGGTGTTAAAAAATAATTAACTAAAAGCAAGATGAGTGAGGAATACATTGCATCAGACAATTAGTCTAAAGAGGCGGTATAAATGAACCAGGAAAGGCTATTTAAATCGGTGCATTTATCATTTCAGGTTACAGACATTAATAATCAACAGCAGATACTTTTTTTTTTCTCTTTTTAAGTGATTTCCTTTTTTATCGCTGCATTTGGCCTTTCGCTTTTGGTGTCATCTTTTTATTACATGCACAGCCCAACTTTAAAGCTTCATTGATCAAATCTGATGAATCACCCTTTGACACAGAATTGCCGCTGTGGCATTTAGCAAAAGGCCGACAAACGTGACGCGCCGCAGAGCTCCGTTCATCATTACAAGAAGTTGGCCCGACAGAGGAGCAGAGAGCGGCCAGAGGTTCAGGCCGGATTTCATTAGAGCTTCCGGATATAACAGAGGTCCTCATTGATATGCATGGCCACAGGTTGTTTCTGCCTGCTTTTCTTTAAGTGCCTGGAACCCAGGCTCCATGCAGGGCCGACTCATTACTGTTAGGCTCAAGGTAGTTCACAGTTGTCTGATTGTTTTTGTTATGACTGGCTGCCTCACAAGATGACATCTGTTCACAAAGCAATTTAAAAATGGTTAATTAATAATTCAGGACATCTGATTTTCTCTTGTATTTTGATTAGTTTTATGATTTTATATGCTCTACTAAACTAACAACCTTACTAGGCAGAATACATTTGGTCACTATGTCATTTTATTGATTTAGATACCTTAAGTACTAATCACTAGAACAAAATATTTGTCTGGGAAGCTCAGATAAAAAAGAAGCAAGTTGTGTATATGTTCATCAGAAGGTATTCAGTGGTGTAGTCCAGGGTATACGTGGGTTTATCCACTTATTTTTCAATCAACATTACGTATGTCCACTTCTAAATCCCCAGTGATCCGCACTATTAGGTAGAATCTCTGGGCCAAATTTCCCATTTTTCCTAGGACAGTGAAGGCATCACCCGTGCTGCACTGCTTCTGATTGGCTAGAAATCACTTCCTTAGTGATTACATTGGTTAACTGTAGTCATGACGACCATTGAGCCAATAGGGCTTGGGATCCGCGTTGCATTGTGGGACGTGGCGGCCATGTTGATGGCTACGCGAACGTAAACATAGCTCTGATACAACGTTGTTGAACAAAGAGACATAGAAGTAGAGAGAAAAAAGATGTTAAAATCCTGAAAAGGATCTGGAATTTACCGGGACACAATAAATAGAGCCAGGGACCGGCTAGTTGACAAAATCAGCATTATTAATAATTTGGATCCATACGAAGTTCCAAACAATGAGTGGAGCGCCTATACTTCAAAACAGTTCCGAAGCTACAAGTCCTTGGAGTCTCATGTGCAGTTCATGAATGGATGGGTTCAGGGGCTGCAGATCATAAAGCCAGCAAACAGTGGGAACACAGTAATCCATACGAAGGTAAGCTGTGCTCAGACGGGCTCTGGAACCTGCTAGTTTAGCAACTGCTAACCGCTAATGCTAACAACCACTCACGCATGTAATGTACTTTTAACTAGCTGCTATGTGTTTCAAAGGTGTAGTTAGTAACGTTAAATGCCAACCCTCCCTGAACCCTCCGGGTTTCTCACGTATTTGAGCCTTTTCCCGCTGCCGTTTTTATTATTTTCCCATAAAAGATCCCAACTTTGAAGGAAAGAAACAATGTAGGCTATAAAATAAAACCGTGCATCTTTAACTTACCAGAATGAAAATGCAGGGAACACACTCTCAGTGACATCGGGAGACTGTGGAAAGTTATGTTCGGTCGTCTTACAGCCGCAATCCAAGCTAGCCGACGACTCTTTATCTCTGACACTTGGTCTCCATGGTTGCGCCTCCAGGCAGGAAAGCGGTGAAAAGTTAACCCATTTTCTATGTTTTTCCCATGCCGATCATGTGTTGCGCTGTTACTGCCCACAATACAGCAACGGTTTACCATGGTTGAAATCAAGTTCAGGTGAATTTAATGAAATCAAAACTCGGCTGAGAGGGAGTACAGTACGCGGTAGTTGTAGGCAGTAGTCTGAGTAGCGGTAAAGGAGGCCATCAACATGGCGGCCACGCAAAGTAATTACGTCATGACGCCCACGCCCTATTGGAGGAAGAGAGGATCGGTTCATATTACTCACATTAGATAGCATTTCTAAGTTTACTTTAAGTGATTTTTCTCTAGGATTTGCAACAATTCGGTTATATAAACTAAGTGTTCTTGTGAATTAACATTAGCCTGCAGTTCAGCTAATGTTAGCAATGCTACCCTGTTACAGTTAGCCTAACATTGGTAGTTTCTTAATATGTGTAATTGTGCGTTCTCATTAACTACCGAACCTGACACGGTGACGGTATGCTTCCCGCCGCCTACCCGGTAAGGTGACCCAGGCGGGGGCAAGCACGAGGCCGCCGGTGTCCAGGCTACTGTCACCGAGTCTGGTTGGTCGCTCCGTCCTCAGCCTCCGACCAGCCCCGGAGCTCACGGCTCGGTTCTGCTGCACTGTATTCGACCAAAATCCCAGACACATTTGAAATTCCCCCCTGACATTTTTTAGGTATGAAAAGTTGGACATGTCTGGCAAAAAGAGGACGTCTGGTCACCCTACCATATTAACAATTTGATGTTTCAGTGAGTGAGTGCTTGTTGCTATGATGCGTCTTTGCTCAGCAGCTTTGCTCGTTGTAAAACAACCATTCAGTGCTCAGGAAGGGCTCATAGAACAGCAAATATGCCATTTTCAGCCCAACCAAAGTTACACACCCTATTCAGAGACCTTAAGGACCAGCAGCAGATACCCTATAGAATTATTCTATTACCCCTTTAAAGGTGTTTGAAGGCTATTGTGGAAGAAGCTTGGTAGATAAATAAGACTTTCTGCTGTTGTTCTTTTTTAATTCTGGAACTTGGAGGTTTCATCCAAAGTAATTAGTTGATTGTACAGTAAGCTGCAGAGTTGGTGCTATGTTTCCCTCAGTCTTACATTGTTACTTTAAACTCCAAAAGAATAGTTTTATCAACTCGATTTAGAGCAACAAAAACACTTCAGACCATCAGAGAATTAGATGCATTTTATGTTTTGAAAGGAGCTTGATCTCCCCTTTAGAAGTGTTTTTAAAACTGTTATTTAGCCAAAATGAGTAAAAAGTATTTCCCTTTTTTCATTTAAAAATGTTACATAAACAGTATTTATACCATTGCACCTCATTCAGGTTGTTGTGCTGCCAGAACTCAGAATGACATTAAAGTATTGTGCCGCTGCAACTGGATTTAAAGCAGAGAAAGTCGATACAGACGCTGCTCCTCTTTTCTCTAGGTCTAATCCCTCTTAGTAGGGGAGCGATAAGCACATTTTGACTTTGCCCCAAATTCCCCGTCGTTCGTGCATCCTTTGCCAAACCGAGTGGATCCCTGTAGAGTCGCACATTTTAGCGATGGCAGCTTGGCAGCCCTGAAAGTGCAGCACAGCCTCTTGTCCCAGGTCGACTGCAACTGCAGAGGGGGGAAGCAAAATGTTGCTGCCATTTTTATATTTTCCTCCCTCTGCTGGTCCTGTTAGATGTTTGCATATAGATTAGTGTCTTTGTTTGCCTTTTTTTCTGTTGCCCATGAGCTCTTTGCTTACAGAGCAGATGCAGACTGTTGTACAGTTGAGAACGAAGCCTGTATAAAACCTGTGAGGCTCCAAAAAACACCTCGCTGGTGTGAGGGGATAAGCTGCCTTCTGCTGCAGCTTGTTCTGCTTGTTACAATGGAGGACAAAATAAAACAGGCTGCTTCAGTTAGGCTGGGAAAATCCTATTCGATTTAGAAACACCAGTAAAGCAGAGATCATTGTTACATCATAACATATAGTTATGATTATTACATATAGTTAATGCCGCCAGAAATGGTCACATTTTGTTTTGTTAATAATTTATTTCAACATTTATTCC
>NW_015151009.1:30831-36931 GCF_000732505.1 Cyprinodon variegatus | reverse complement strand
AAGGGATCTCCAAATATGATGATAGATGGCAATTAGTAGAATCTCCCAAAGGGAGTTTGGATAGACTCTACACAGCTTGGCATCCCAGCCACCCGACTCGCATTGAGCTCCACTGCCATTAACAGCAGCAGGTCTGTGCTTCTCACTTATTCTCCAGCCTCATTATCCGCCTTCCAAACAAACACTCTGCTTCATCTGAACAGTTGCTGCCACATCCAAGAAACTCTGTCTGCTCTAGGTCTAAGTAATACACAAATAAAGCAGATTCAGTGCACATTATTAAACATGCATTGTGTTCTGGCAGAAAAGGATGGAAGGAAATACTCTGTTTATGCAGGATAAAGGCAAAGTCTAAAGGCATAGTAGTAAATATGGAGCTTTTGAGCTACCATTTGGCTGTAAGGATTCTTAAAATGATTTTAAGACCTCGATTACTGAAATTCATCAAGGCAAATGATTTAACTTGAGGGCTAATTTAATATTACACTCATGTGTTCTGGGCGGCTAGCTACCCGTAATGATGGCCTACCCTGCTGGTACATGGATGTCAAATGTAGTTAGCAGAATTTATTTTCTTTTTTTTTACACAGTGTCCTGCCTGGCAATGTGGCAATAAGAATAATTGTCTTGATGCCAAAAAGAGCCCAATAGATTTAACTTTCACAAGTGGAGCAGTACGGCTATCGCCATAGCGTTCAGCTTGATTAATGCATGTAAATAGGTTTATTATAATTCATGTGGGGAGTATTACAGATTATATGGACACTGCAATGTAAGTAGAGCAGGAAAGGAAAAACAGCAAAAAATTAGAAAAGATGAAAGAAAGAGGAGATAAAAAGGAGATGACGATGAAACTCTTGTGTGCTTCATCACCTGCAAAGAAATGTAAAAAGAAGAGTACAACCAATGGATATAGTATAAGAGATACAATAAAGTAATAACTTGATACTATCGCTGAAGTATAAGTAGTATTATTTAATCTGACATGTATACTGTGGTAGCTGAATATAAATGTATGGGCTTTCTGTATGGAAGTGAATCTCTAAGTACCTGGTAGTACTTAGAGATTCACTGGCAGTTAGCAGCATTTGAGGGTGAAAGTAACAGGCAAAACAGAAGCCCAGAGGAAGAGATAAAGTTATAGGATCACTTTAAACCTTAAAGGGAAACGCATTTTTTTTTTTTTTTTACATTGGGCCCTTGATTTTACGTAATTACATCATGTTCTACTCACCCATATGAGTGTGTATGACGTCACCCGCGCATGCGGACTGGAGTTTGAACAGGCAGCCCGGGCCACAGGCGGCTACGCTCTACTCCTTCTATTCATTCTAGCTAATCCGAATCGTTCAATTCCATTTCAGAGCGAGATCATCTGTGGTAGCAGCTCTAGACATCTTCCAGGCATGGGAGTAAAACTAGCAGCAGTTCAGCGGACAGGATGAATGAATGGATGACGTCATCAACACGCCGCTTTGTTTAAAAAAAATATATAAATATAAAAAATATAACTTGGATGTCTGGGGGACAGTGATTGGCCTACATGTTATGAATGCTGGCGTACCATAAAGAATAAATTATGACCAGTTTAGTTTGTGCCTTCAAGTCGTTGCCCATAGGAAGACGTTACTTGGATATAATCTAACGGAATATCTTCAGATCAGCTCCAAATTACACAAAACTTATAGAACATGATTTAATAACGTAAAATCAAGGGCCCAATGTAAAAAAAATTGTATTCCCCTTTAAGGCTGATTTATACTCAGAAGCCAGGTCGTCTGCGTGTGTGTTGCAGTGAACGCAGATCTGCTGCACCTCTCCCAAACTGTAGGTGACCGCAGACAGTGACCGCAGACAGGAGGCCTCTGATTGGTCAAATCTACATCCGCTCTACACAATGCATATTTCCTGTTTGGTGCCTTACAGGCTTGTTTTGTTTGTATGACCGCCATTGCGGAAAAAAGACTCTTGAAGACGGACCAGATAGAAGAGCGAGGTGCGTGAGAACGCTGGGACCCTTTTTCCACCTGGATCCCCGTTTTTGTTTCGCCCTCATGTCCCTCCGTTGTTGCACAAACTTGCCCCCACTTCCTCACTGCCTCGGCCGTATCTAGAACCACAGCTAGTTCCTGATTGTCCCTCTCTTGTTGTGGCAGACCACGCTTCAATATTGGGCATAAATCATAAATATCTGCAACAAGCTCTCTGCGACACACTGCTGTGGGAGGATAACCAGCCCACAGACCTTTAGCCAGAGCAGCTAGTGTTTGTCTGAACAAACCATCATTACCTGATTCTTTAGTTTCTCAGTGTAATCAATGCAAGTCAATCTGGAGGGAATCCAAAAGGCTTCCAGCTTCTGGATTAGTCAGGATGGGGGAAATCGGGACACAGGATCATACCTTTGAAAAACCACATAGAAAGGGGTGGAGGCGGGTGCGACTGTGAGGATAATCTCTAAAATGTTTGATTTTAAATCAGTCTACCTTTTCCATCAATGTCTATATTTTGTCTTTCTGTTTTTGCATCAATAGCCAGATAAGTTGGCTCAATCTATAGTTTTTTTTATTAGAACTTTTAGTTTGGAAAAACAAAAAGCTTGTTTATAAACATTTTTACTGCAGAGGTATCTTGCACTGTATTAAAGCCAAGATAAACAGTATTAAATCCAAGTTTTTAATATATTGATGCTGCAGATGCATCCTCTTTATCTTTCTATTCTAATAAAGTAATTATCAAGATTTTTTTTCCATTTTCTCTGAAAAGTTAAAAATTATAAGATGATTTTGTTTTGATTATCTGTTAGAATATCATGTAAAATAATTGATTATTAAAACAATTGTTTCTTGCAGCCCTGAATCGGAGCTAAACGTCCACCTAAGTGCTTTGGTTTCTCTGAGGTTGGGAGGGAACATAGAGAGTGAGGGGTGATATTTCCATGGAGATGATGTATTTTCATTAGGCACTTAGACTCTGTGGCATGCGTGCCGCTGTAGACCAGGAAGAGATGGGCACTTGGGTGAAATGGCCAGAAAGAATCTGTTTGCTTCAGCAGTTTTGCTGGAATGATTGAAAGAGTGTGCGAGGAGGCGCATTGCTGGGAGCCTCATATTGCTGTTTCAGGACTTTTTTTTTTTTTTTAGAGATAGATGGCTTTTCAGGGGCAATTCTTCACCGTGTTGCTCTGAGTTTTCACTGGTGTATTTTTAAGTTTTTTTTTCTATATATATTATTGTGTCTCTGAGTTTGGGTTGTCGCCTGTCTGCATCCCTGGGTGGATGTATAGTTCATAAACGGGCCAGTTGAACGCTGAGCGCAGGATTAACTGTTCACATTAACCTAGTTGGCACACTTTTATCTATAAAACCTTGAAGTATAGATCTTGTGAGTGCTTAATAGGTTTAGTGTTGTTTTTGTTGGAGACATATTTGATTTGACCTTTTTTTGCAGGTCTTTGATGTTTTTTTTTACAGTGTTGTTTGTAAGGCCTTTTCTTTTAAAATCTAATCGTCACATTTCTATCCTACAAATTGGCCTATTTTCTGTGTTTTTACGCTCTGACCAGCAGCAAAATGAAGGAAAAGTTAATCTGCCTATTGTCTGTCAGCAAAATGCATATGTATTGTCTTAAAGCAGTAATGGCTTATTTCTAAAAACGTATCTAAGCTGCATACATACTATACATTAGTTCTTTTTATATGAAATATGTAAAGATTCACTGATCTAGAACCCTGAGCCAATCCAGATGTCTCACTTTAATTATATGCTAATAGAGATCTTTTCTGATCCAGAGCAGTTTGACATATACAGTTGTTGGGCTTTTTTTCATGATTAAATAGCACAGGCACTATCAACCATATTTTAACAATATGTAGCCAAGCGTTCAGCAGAACTGATATTTACAGGATTGCAAATTACAATCCTGCAAAATTCATCCGGCCTATATACATATTCCTATTGTCAGTGACTGTTCAGTGCTGCTAAACCTGAATACAGACTGCTGAGGTGGGGGGGGGTGGGGATTGCACAAATGCTTTCTGAAGTCAAGAAAGAGTTTTGAGATGAACCTTTCTGTTTTCTCACATTTAATTTTTTTTAAATATGCATTTTTTTTGTATTACCTTCACCAGGGAGGTTATGTTTTTAGAAGTTTGTGTGTTTGTCTGTGTACAGGATAATTCATGGATGGATTTTAAATAAATATTTATCAGAAACATTTATCCCTCAGGCCAAGGAACAGTCCATTAAATTGTGATTATGATCAGAGGGGATTTACCATTAGGCAATTCTTAAACTCTGTTTACATTTACGGTTAATACAACTATTCCTTATTTGTGCAGATTATTTCTGATTTTGATAAAAAAAAAACCTTTTGCTAAAATGCCATCAGAATGCTTATAATAAGTGTGTCTCAGGGGCCCCCCTTCAGTGTCCACCATATTGGATCAGTCCATTTGCTGCACATGTTCAGAAAGGTCCAAACAAACAGCAGCAAACCATTTAAAAACAAAACAGTGCGAAGAGCAGTGTTGCCAACTTGGCGCTTTTGTCACTATATTTAGGGACTCTTCTGACCCCTTTAGCACTTTTATTTCAGAAAAAGCGCCTAGCACCACATCTAGTAACCTTTTTCTGCTGCTGGAGACTTTGGAGACAACATCTAAAAGCAGCGAACTCTGCTCTCCAGAGCAAGTAGATTGGTAACCCCGCCTCCTGCTCTCCTCTATCTTGTCTGCTGTCATGATTCATGCAGCTATTATTTTATCCAAATGAAAAATGGAGAACAGATAAGCAGATCATGGCTTGTCTACAGTGAAAAGAAGGACTGGGTTATTTACTTTTGCCTTTTTGGAAACACAGGAAGGAGCAATCAGCTAAGTGAGCTTAGTGCTTGGAAAAAATCTTTCATTCCTTTTGAGACAGCATGAAAAAGTACAAAACAACAAGAAAGGGGAGAAGAGGAGAGGGACAAAACCTAGAACAAATAATGGATGTCTAATCTATTAAAATGTCTTCTATCTGTATAATGGTCTGTTTCATGTGTTGTCTTCTTAATTCAGAGGGCCCTGTCACTGCCCGATCCGTCCCGGAAACACGATCCGTTCTGTGCCATCAGCTTATTTGTGCATCCAGATATACATCCGGATCGTCCTCGATTTCTTTTTGTTTAAAAGACCTAAATGACGTTTTTCCCTCCCAAAAATAAAAAGCGTACTAAAAGATAATGTGTTAAAGGTTAATAATGTATTTCCTGAGAAAATAAATGCCTTAAAATCCTTTGTATTTTATCACTCTTCTCTACCCGATCTGCACCAGAATGGGGATCCTACGCTACTTCCTGTGGCTAACTTTTTCGGCTTTGGATTTAAGTATAAATCTAGTCTTCTTTAATTTGATATTTTCGTTTTAACATTATAATATATAGTATGTAATCTAAAGAAAGAAACAACTAATATGCAGATAAACATGGTTTAATCATATTTTAACGAACTGCTCTGAGCATGTCCAATGATGACGTCAGAGAAGCAGTTTAACCAGGAAATTGTAACAAGTCATAAACCATTTTTTAAAGATGTGTATTAGCATTCTTTAGTGAAGATTGAATCAAGTAATTTATTACCATAATTACAGTATTTATAAACACCCGGATGAATATCTGTTCGTGCATGCCCAGGACGGATTGTGCTTCCGGGAAGGATCGGGTAGTAAAATAGGGTGACCAAACGTCCGTATTTCCCGGGACATATCCCTATTTGACGTCCTGTCCCGGGCGTCCTAGATTTTTTTTTAGAAAGTGAGGAAATGTCCTGATTTTTTAAATTACCTTCATTGGACCATTAAATTTACAGGCACTAGGGCACTGCGCACAACGCTGCGTGTGACATAATCCCTGAGCCGCGTCAGTGCGGGCAGAATATAGATAGCGTGGCTGTCAGTACGCCAACAACATGCAAAAGCGCAAATGTATGTTTACCAACGATTTACAAAAGAGTTTCCCCGCTTTCAGACCGGGTCGAGACAAATGGGATGCCTTGTGCACAGTGTGCAAAGCAGGCACATATGTCTCGGTGTCCAATGGAGGTGCAAGGGATCTGAAAAG
>NW_015151009.1:21597-30821 GCF_000732505.1 Cyprinodon variegatus | reverse complement strand
ATTGTGGTTAATTAGCTGATCTGCTTTTGCATTACTGTTTTTGTCCTACTTTAGAGTGAAATCACCTTTAAACTCTTGTGTTTAGTTGCATCCCTCTAAACATTTCCTACTTAGATTTTTTTATTTAGGCTTGTTTTTCATGCAACCTCAAATAGTGACTTGCCAAGGCTCCTGGGTAGGGAAAATAAAAATGATGATGTCCATGGTGACAATGATAGAGGACAATTAGTTATACGTAAAGCTTAAATGCCCTTAATTAGCAATGATTTATTTATTGCAAACTACTCCAGCATGCAAACTGAGTAGGGTGTAAAATCTATAATTGCACTGTGACCCTATTTACTAAACGCTGAAAACGTTCCATATTCATAGAACCTAGTTGCACAATTGACCTGGTTAATGTGATAGTGTATGGTTAACCACATGGCAGTAGCACTAGCACCGAAAGGTCAACCGTTTGTGCAAAATGTGCAAGAAAGTACTTCATAAAATATGCTTAATATTATGTATTGTCTGCACTTAACTGCTGTGAAGCTACTGATCTAAGAGCAACAATACAATCAGCAGACTCCTGCTTAATCTATTAACATAATTAGTTTTTTTTTAAATGCTGTTATTTTGTTTTTATATTATTAATACCACTGGGTATTAAAAGAAATTTAAGCACAAAACAATCCAAATATTTCACATGATATTGGTGTAAAGAGGTTTTGTTGGTATGAAGAGCAGATGATTAGATATTTTGGTTTGTCGTGTTTCTTTGCTGATTCTTAGGGTCTTATATTAGAAAACCTTGCAAGGAGCCACTGTAAAAACCTCACAGACATTATCTTATTATTTTATTTGTCCTTTTCCTGAGTTCTCAGCCTGGGATTTGTCTCTTTTTCTGTATTTTAAAGCAGGTAACTGTTTACTGAGAGCAGAGTGCGGTGTCCGTCTCTAGGCAAATTTGACAGCAGCACAGGCGGGGCTCAGGAGGTCCTGCTTAGATGACAGTTTAGTTGCCTTTAATGTTTCCAGAGTTTTATTTTAGTTGCTAATGTTAGTTTTATTATTGATGTGACTGACAGACATTATGTGGTACTCATAAATGGAAAAATGCAGAACGGATTGCATCTTGTATTGGTTCAAGCATTTAATTCCCAAATTAAATATGTGGCAACTTATTTTTCTTTTAAATGACGTCAATAGTGCAGTTTTGGTTGTTTAGAAAGATAAACTTGTACCTCTGCTGGAAACTGAGACAAAACAGGTGCCAACTATTAGCAAAGTCTTCCCCATTGACTCCTGCTGCTGTCTTCCTCTTCCCTACTGTTTAATCCTTCTGACAGCTATATGCTGGGGGGGGGGCAAGTGATGCTAACGAATTCACCCTCAACAAGGATGTGATTAACCTATTGAAATTTTGCCGCTTAGAGCATGTCCTTGCACGATTACGTTACTGTAACGCAACACATGGACACCAACATCCCAGATGCTGATGCCTCAGATCCGATGAGATCATTCTCCTCGCCCTTGAGCTGTGAAGGTCACCTGTCCCGTCCTCGCTCTAACAGCGGCTCCTCCCTGTAGTTTTTTTTCTCCCTTTTGATCATGTCTGTAATTGTCCCTGTTTCTGTGCTTCCTGTCCCTCCTCTCCAGGCTCAAGCAGAAGTCTCAGTCGGTGGATATCGCCAGTCAAGGTTTCTCTCCAACTCTGGTGCCAGCCTCACCCCGCAACAGAGCTGCACCACCTGTTGCCAAGGCGACCACCGGCCTGGCGGTAAAGGAAAACAACACCACCAACTCCCAGCTGCGCTCTCCTCGGTGTGTCGAACTGAAAAGAGGGTACACCATAGGTAAATGGCTGATCTGTTCAGTAGACTGACATATCAAACCTTCTTGATGCATTATATTCTCCCATCTTTTGTTGCTTTTTTTTCTTTTTTCTTTTAAATTGGCTCATTTTTATCCTGGTCACATCTCTACAACTCAACTCAGCCACTTTCAAGTCTCCTTCCTTTACAGCTCTTAAACTATCCACTGCCTACAACTTCAATTTTAGGCCCCAGATGAGCTTTACTGCTGTGATGAAATCTATTTCTGCCGACTGCAGTGGTGATGTGGGGGATAATTGTCTGCTCTGGTTCTGTTTCTGGGTTTCAAAGTTCGGTTAGTGCTTTGAGAGTTCAGCAATCTTTGGAGGGTTAACTTCACTTCACTGAGTTAAACTCATATAAAACTGAGGAGTGTAATGTATCCCTGTTCCTTCTATTGATGTGATTTAGTTGTAAGTTGCTTGGAGTCGGAGAGAGGCTGCAGTGCAGTTAATTGTTCTGAAGGTGATCCACAATGTTCAGGTTTCTCTAAAGTATTTCTGTACTGTGAGAACCAATAAAGGCTGTGTGGGTGTGTTGATGACGTTAGCTGCTTCTAAATAAACTAAAACTCTACCAAAGTCATCCAGTTTGACAAGTTTATTTCAAATGAGTTTAAAGTTATGGTTAAATTTTAATTTGGAGTTTTATCGAGTGGGTAAAGTAGTTAGTGTCTTATCTGCAGTGTATAACTTCTGGAGGAGATGGATGGTCAGTGTGAAGGTGCGTTCACAACAAACGCGTTCTCAAAGCATTTGATTTAGATGCAAAGTCTATTGTAGAGGGCATCAAGCAGCATCAAGGTGCACTATTGAAACGGTGCATTCAAGTGTCTGGCAGTCCGAGCGTCGGAGCATCCTAACGTCACAGTATTGGAGCTTCCCAGCGGTCGATGGTACAGTTCAGAAATCTGAACTTTGCAGCTTGAGACAGAGCGTCAACCAATCAGAAAAGTTGATCCAGGAGTTTTTTTTTTAGTAGACAGACACTACATTCAAGCTGTGATCGCTACTGCAGAGCTGTCTGCATATGAAACAATAAATAAATATAAAGTGGAAGAAATCTGGAGAATGGATTATGTACAAAAAGAGAAAAGAGAGCGAGTTCTGATCATTTACTCCACTGAAACTTATGAACTATGGCGAAACTGTTTATAAAAACCCAAATTTAACTGAAATGTTAAAACCTGCCGAAGAAATATATTCAATTGTTTGAATGTTCGATTTGTTAAAACTATTTTTCCAACTGATCTAGCTTGTAGCTATAGAACAGCAGATAAGCAACCAGAGCGTTGAAGCTTCAAGGCAACTTGACCCAACGTCCAAATTTTTGCGTCTAAGCGTTTTTGAATCCCAGATCTCATTCAGTGTTAAAGCACTATGAGAGTGTGGGCAATGGCTGGTATGAGGTTCACATTAAATTAAAACAATTCATTTTTTATTTCTCTAAAGTAGATTTAAGTAGCTTCTGCTAATTTTATGAGAGAGAGAGAGTTCATTTTCCCCTCTTCTCCATGAGGAAGTAACACTGGGAATATCTGAAGATATAACGATCTGATTTAATCTACATAATTAGTCAGGCTAGCTGATCAGTTAGCTTCTGGACCCATTCAATTCTGACTCTAGTTAAAACAGCCTTATCTTTTTTAGACCTAGACAACTTTTATTGTGATTTTGTTTACAAAATGAAATGTTTTGTACAGCTTTCAGTCCGTGAATGAGCAGCAGCTTAGCAGTGAAATGAACATTCCCATTTCATAAAGGGCAGCAGTGATCAAAATGTAAACGACGTTGGAGAAAAAAACATGGTGCAAAACACACTGATATGGAAGTTCAGAGCTTGTAAAGACAAATATATGGTGCAAATATGGTGGATCCTTGGCCTGGATGATAATTTCAGGTTGTATTTTAAGAAAGTGTGGTTCATCTGTATGGTTAGTATTATATTAAAAGGAATATCTTTCCATTTAACAGAGTAAGTCTATAAGAATATCTTCAAGAGGGAATTGAAGAAAGGTAAATTAATGTAATCCAGACTTATTAAAAAAGCTAAATCACCATTTAGTTTCTTCGAAGGTTAAAGGTCAAATGCCAACAGGGAAAAGGCAGCGCTTTGATACAGAGACATCCTTAAGACGAAGTATATTCATACATTTTATTTTTGGAGGATATTTTGCCAAAAGACGCCAACCCACCAATACATAAAAAGAAAATGACTATCATGGACCGATGCCAGTTCAGAAGCAAGCCCTATACCAGTATCTCAGTGCACTGTTGGGACTGTGCTCCTATACTGAAGGACCAGATACTGGGGTCTTTTTCCCACTTAAAGTGATTATGAGTGTGACTTCAAATACTCCAGCCCAGTAGGTGGCAGTAATATAGGAAGAAGAAGCAGCAGCAGCACAGTGGCTGGATAAACTGCCTAACAACAGCATGACCTTAGACGGACTCAGTGTTGAGGCCGAGCTCTGTCAGTGGTGTGGGGAGAAATACCCTCGGTCAGCTCAGCATTCAGACTACTATAGACAGGGCTCTGCTGCTCAGAAAATCACAATTTAAAACAGGCGTATACTCGAAGGAGTTTGATCCCATGTTAAGCCTTCCTTTCACTGTACAATTTTTTTGCCCTTTTTGGGTTGATTTTCCAGTCGTGCGAGAATTTTTCGACCGACTTTCAGCTTGATCGTGTGTCATTTAGTGTACACGTAACCCTTTTTCGGGCCGATTCATCTAGTCTTGCAGAAATGCTTTTGTTTTCACACAACTTTCGCATCTACGTTCGCATGAATTTCAGCCTCACCATGCATCCTGCATCATGTAGTACACAGGGGGTAACAAGGGCCCATTAGCCTCTCATGACCACCTCCCGATCAGGAATCGTGAGGTCGGGAGAAAATCAAACGTTCTAAATTCTGTTGGCCGTTTTGGCCAAATCGCTTAGTGGGCAAACAAGGATTCTTCTTCTTCTTCCTCTCAAATATAAACACAGAAGCATGGCGGGGGTGCGAGTGAAATGGAGTTCTTTCTGTAAAACTGACAGACCGTAGTAGCCCCGTTTACTCAGCCATGTCTTTGTCCAAATATGTCGTCGCCTTTTCTTTTTAGGGCTTTCAGCACAAAATTGCACAAATTGCCAATGCAGCCATTTTACTCTAGTGACTTTCATATTCCTCTTCTACTGTTTTGGCTTCCAGATAGAGTAGTCCGATTAGCGCCATCTCACTGTGGAGATGAGTCCCATGTAGTTTTTAGACGTGCAATGTGAGCAGGTAGATCGCATCAGAGCGTCGGGCCGCACAGTACGAGAACAAACATCGTGAGCTGTAAACTTTTTACTAGTGTTGCGCCGATGCCATTTTTTGGCCCCGATACCGATACCCAATACCTGGCTGTGCAGTATCGGCTGATACTGATACCATAATAATGTAAAATAATTGCCATCATGGCTTTGTCAAGCTGCTGCCTACCTTTGTGAAGCAGGAAAAAATCTAATACAAAGTGAATCCAGTAGAACTTTTTATTGCCTACCTGGAATGGGTGACAATAGTTGAATAAACTTATGGCTCTCAGAATGGTATCTGTGCCCTATTTGTTGGTACTTGCCGATACCGATACCACCATTTTAGGGCAGTATCGGGGCCCCGTCCCATACTGGTATTGGTATCGGTGCAAAACTACTTTTTAACCCTGCGGTTTTGTCGTACAGTTTGAGCTGTAGCTGCGTGCAACGATTGAAAATATCGCACAGTGTACGCCCGGCTTTATGTTGAGCAGACTTATTCAAGATAAGTAACTTTCTTAACAACTAACACATTTTAGGATGATCATCAAAATGCTTCATTTGGACTAAGATTTGATTTAATATTTGACTGGAGCAAGCACTAAAATATCTGAATTTGTTATTTGGTTGGAATAAATCTGTTATGGCTGCATTCCTAACCTGCAGTACTATGGCCTCCTTCACCCTTATCTGTTAGATCTCCTCTAACAGCTCATCTTTAAGCATTCCTAGTGTGATGAGTCATTTTGGAGTAGCAGACTGCAGTCGTTTGCCAAAGGATGATTTAAGTAAAATATCGCTGGTCTGGGTGGGTTCCTGGGGCTTTTTATCCACATTCAGGACTCAGGGGTTGCATCAAGATGTGTGTGTCTGTATGAGAGTGTGTTTGTAGTCCTAACGAGTCATCGTGCATCGACTTCTCCTCTGCTGGCCAGAATTGGATCAGGGAGTGGATTGATCTGTGGTCGTCTGTATAAGCTCAGTGGGCGATAATCAATAAAGGAATTTTGGGGATAACGGCTTGTCAGCCCAGATGGACCGACTGTTCATAATTCAGCCAGCAATTTTCATCCATTAGAGATTCAGTGACAAAAGTGGGGGCTCCTTTTAGAAGCGGCCATAAGTCAGCCTGTAAATGCAGCGCGCCGTTGACTTATTGTGCTTTTACAGCTTTTAAGAGAAACATAACTAACTGTGCGAGCCTTGAACACATGAGTCATAGGAGTTAATCATTTGCCCTGGCTGCCATTGGCCTAGATAAACCGCGTTCAGATCAAGGCCTATGTTTTCAGTCTTTGACTACAGAAATAAGGCATCACCACTGCTGTAACACATAATGAGACATTGATTAGTGAGAGCCTCCACTCTCCACTTCCTATCTTGATGGGATGCTGTAAGCGTCGCCCTGTGGCGTTTTATGTAGTCGGACCCAGACTGGGCTGCTCCTACTGGGCTGATCATGCTAATTTATTCTAATGGGATACTAATAATGCGTCTATGCTTGTCTACAAAGCTTGAAACGGTTGTATCATTAGAGGCACCCAGCAACTAGGCAAAAGACATCTTAATAATCTGACAGATGAGGCCCCCCATCTGAGTGGTGTTTAATGATGTTGGGGGTCTTCTTCCATTAAAAGCATGTGTCCTTTAATGCAAGAGGAGGAGTCTTGATTGCTTTAAATGTCTGCAAAGCAAGAAGATGATAGGGCAATGATAGTTCTATAGAGTTAGCAGAGTTGCTCGTGTTTAATCTCAGAAGGTTCAATCTACATCCCTGTTAATGTAAAGAGAAAAAATATAGTCTAACCTGAAGGACAAGAAAAAAACGGTAAGGAAAGGAGGTTAAAGGAAGGGAAGCTTGAAAACTGAAATGATAAAATGGGAAGCAATGAGATGAAATGGAAAGATTACAGAAAAAACTAGGGGCAGAGAAGCAAGTCGAATTAATTGGAGGGTAAAATTAAGGAATTAAATTGAAAGGATGGTTGAATGAGACACAGTGGATGAGCAATTAGATAACTGGAAATAAGAGCAGGGATGAAAGTAGTTTTAAATTCTTGTCTGTACCGTATAAAAAAAGTAATTGGCTCATATTTATTTTCTCATAGCCTGTATGCGGTTTAAAAAGAGTCGATGTTTTTTGGATATAGGCCAACATGATATAAAACGGTTTAGTTACACTTTAGTCCTTCAGATTGTAGCTTCTCTATGATCATGATTTACTGAATAGAATAAAATGTTTGGGGGGAAAAAATGTACGTTTGACTAATATTTGATGATGGATAAAATTCTTTATCTTAAGAATGTTTCTCATGATTCCATCATTTCCTTCTTTCCTTCCAGTTATTAAAATATTGAATAATAAATACCCTGTTATCAATTATTCACACCATGTATAGCAGTAGATGTAGTAGTAGCTGTGTGGGCAGTATGGGGTATTTCCAAGTGACAATAGAAATCCCGCTAGTTAGCTTAAGCTGGGCACACGCTGTACAATTTTTTTACCCTTTTCGGGCCGATTCTCGAGTCGTGCGAAAATGTTTCGTTTAGACCAAGTTTCAGCCTCACCGCGCGTCATGCATCATGTAGTATACATTGGGTAATGAGGGCCGATCAGCCTCTCGTGACCACCTCCTGATCAGGAATTGTAAGGTTGGGAAAAACATCAAACATGTTTGAAATTCTGTGGCGGTCGTAAGGTGTTCGTGGACAATCCTGCTGTTGAAGCAGAGCTACCAGCCGGCTTAACAGAACCTGGAACACAGAACTTCACACTACAGTGTGAGCAGGTAGATCGCATCATAGCGTCGGTCAGCTCAGTATAAGAACATGCAAGATGAGCTGTGAACTTTTAAACCCTGCGATTTTGTCGTACTGTTTGAGCTGCAGCTGCGTGCAACGATTGAAATTATCGCACAGTGAATGCATTCAGATTGGTATATAGGCAGAGCTCTGCTGCTCAGAAAACTTACAAAAGCACAATGTAATACCAAGTTTAATTTGATTAAGGAATTCCTTTGTAGAAGACTAAAGGCTGGTTTATGCTCAGAAACCAGGTCGTCTGCGTGTGTGTCGCAGTGAATGCAAATGTTCCCCCGCCCCTTCCACAGACACTGTAGGTGACCGCAGACAGTGCCGCAGACAGGAGGCCTCTGATTGGTCAAATCTACATCCGCTCTACACTATGTGTATTTCCTGTTTGCTACCTTACCGGCTTGTTTTGTTTGTATGACCACTTTTGTGGAAAACGACTCGTGAAGATTGACCTGCTAGAAGAGCGAGGTGCGCGAGAACGCTGGGACCCTTTTTCCACCTGGATCCCCGCTCTTTTTCGCCCTCATGTCCCTCTGTTGTCGCACAAACCTTCCCCCCACTTCCCCACCGCCTCGGCCGTATCTAGACCCACATAGCTTCTTCCTGATTGTCCGTATTCCGTTGTGGCGTGGAATAACATAGCGAGACCACGCTTCAATATTAAGCATGAAATCAAAAATATCTGCTAGAAGCTCACTGCGACACACTGCTGCATTATAACCAGCCCTTAACAAATAATTTAATCTAGTTATGTGAAAAAGCCTTTTTTTTTGGCCTTCTGGTTATGATACTTGCTTAGGATAGTTTTTTTTTTGTCACTACTCTTTGATCTGGTGCAATGCCGACTGTGTTCTTTGTTTGTTGAAAAAAAGATTTGATTAATAAATAACTTAATACAGGCTTGATAAAGCAAATTGCACAGGGAACCTTCAAGACTGTCTAATAATCTCATAGAGATTTTTAAGACGCTTTGAGGAAACATTTACTATGTATTTGAATAGATTGAAACTGGAAAAATTAAAGAGAATTAATAAAAAAAAAGTTATTGTGTAATAGAGAATTATTTATTATTCTGGTTCATATAGGGATTTCTTATGAATCATACTTTTGATAAATCAGGCTAGTTTTCATTAGCTTCTCATGTCTTTATGCATTTCTAACGGCTCCATTTCTTGGCATTGAAAATCAGTGTGAGCTTTCTTTCATCCAGCTGACCAGTCAGCAGCAGCAGCTGCTGTTTGAGGGGCTGCAGTGGATTGTTCTGTGGGAGAT
>NW_015151009.1:18582-20482 GCF_000732505.1 Cyprinodon variegatus | reverse complement strand
AGCAGCACTTTATAGGTCTGCTGTATGGGACCACTTTGCATTTAGAGTGACCTATGATGACGGCGGAAAGAAAGTTGTGGATAAAAGTGCAACAGTGTACAAGAATTGTGCAACACGTTTTATTTATGCTAACAGCAACACGACCAACATGTCAGGCTAACCCTGAAATCCCACATACTCCATCAGCGCTCCGCCCCGCTGCGCTCCAGACCGCCTGCAGAAAGCAAAGCCTACAGCCTCCGCTGTGGCTCCCGTCCGCTCCGCTCTGAATTCCTTGGAGATGGTAGAGAGCATGCGCGAGATGATTAAATTCCAACCAGCAAAACATGTGGAAATGTTCCAGGGTTTCCGCGGATCGTTAAAAATATTTACAAATTATACATTTTTTGGGATTTTTTCATTAATTTCATTAATTTTTATGGGATTTCGGTGTAACAGTCAACATATACCAAACCGAAAACCGTGACCACGAAACCGTGAACCGAACCGTGGATTTTGTGAACCGTTCCACCCCTAATGCACACGTGTAAAAATACAGAGAGAGGGAGATTGTTGTTGTCATTAAAATTATTGCTTTAAAAAACATTAGAGGTACTCGTTCCTTTATAAACCCTATTTTTGCAGATGACTAAAGTGATACACGCCTGTTGAGGTACTTTAAAGTCCATTTTTCATACAAAAATAAAGTGATAAATGCAAATCTGGCATCTCGTGCATACGTATTGACTATAGCTTTGCTGGTCAGACAGAACACTGGTTTGGAAATCATAACCTTTTAAAATGTTGGTAAACAGTGAATCTGGTATTCTGTCCAATTCTATCCATTAGGTCCACAATCTATATGCTTTCTGTTAGTTTGTGTCTCACACAAGGCCCTTCAATAGCCCTCCTATAGACCTGTGAGTAACAGTAGAGAGCCTGCACAGCATAATGAAGGTTCCACCCTGCATGCCCTTACCTGTTGTATTTTTTCCTTGTTTCTGTGTTCTTTGCCTCCAATCCTCTGCTATTTCTTGCTTCCTCCATCTCTAACGCTCCTTTCTTGTTATCCCCTAATGGATTTTCTGTGTGTCTGACTGCGGGTGTAAGGATCTGATCTGTCACAACGACAAACAGCTCCGGCGGATCCCTACAAGCTGTGGCACCAACCTTGGCTTTTGCCTTCAGGAAATGTTTCTTTTGCAGCGTTACAATCCTGTCTGAATGAAATCATATCAAGGAAAATATTGATTTTTCTGAGATAAAAATTTTATTTGAAGAGCGGATTAAAGTAGACCAATCACCCGGGGCCGTCCTGTCACACATTTTTCTTTTTATGAAACAATTTGTGTTTGCAGGAGAGAAATGGTTTGAATCCATGATTTCTGTTTTGTGTGGAGGCTTGCAGACAGAAAGTGGGCCTCCTGCTCTGCTTGCACAGCAGTACAGTCCATCTAGAGCAGCTGACGCAGGAAATGCAAATAAAGTAGAAGAAACGACACCTGCCGATGAACCCTAACGCCCGCGGCGTGTCGGACCATTGCCTCCACCGCCTGATTATTCTCCTGTTAGTTATTCGCTGTTTTTTCTCTGGAAGGTTAAAAAGGGAACAAACCAACAAACCTTGCTGGGTGTCCAGTCATGGGAAAACAGCCTGTAATTCCATCAGCAGATTTTCAGAGGATAAAAGGTGTCAGTTTGGGTTTGAAGTGAGCATCCTCATCCCTTTATTTCTGCTTTCTGCAGGTTCATGAAGGATTCTGTGTTTGTCCTTTAAAACCATACTTTTTGTTACCAGGATGCTTATTGTTTCATGATCATTCTTGTGTTTTTATCCAGCACTGTAAGCTCACCAACCATGCTTGATTCAGTTCCTCATCTGCAACCCTCTACTTCAGGTATACCAATTAAAAATCAGAAG
>NW_015151009.1:13718-17587 GCF_000732505.1 Cyprinodon variegatus | reverse complement strand
TGATTTATAAATGTTTTGAATCAGGTTGGGTCCGGATTAGCCAGCAGGTGGGTCCGGACTCTAATCTCTGCTAAACCTCTGCTCTAGTCTCTAACATCCACACCATAGCTGAGAGGTGCCAATTACAAACAGCCTAACTTTCATATGTGCTATCATTTCCGAGGTGATGGAAAGGCTCTATGTTGTTTTCTCAGCAGGGTTTGCATTGAGTATATTTTTCAAGACTTGAGGCCTGATCAAACCAGACACATTGAGTGTCCGATTGGACGAAATATAGTTTCGGACAAATTCGTATAACTTAGAGCTTATTGAAAATACCTGGAGCTGGTCGGAGAGCACACGACTCTCTTCAGCTGTGCTTGCGCAGTTTTGAACTAGATGAAGCCCTGATCTGTTTCAATCCAATGTCATGAATCAGACCGAAAAAGAGACATGGTGGCAAAGTAAAAAAAACCTCAAAGTAAGTTAAAAAAAAAAAAAAGCAAAGTAAGTAAAACCTCTTAATCATAAAATAAAACAGCAAGGGTTTCTCAGTTTGGTAACACATAGTATATGATATAAGGACAGACTTAGAAACGCACATCATTTAACTTTTCAAATAAACTATGTACTTTTTCCATTGATAGGAGTTTAGGAGGTCACAAAACAAGTAAAACGAAATAGCTCCTTTTAGAGCATCAAAACAAAAATATTCAACAACAAGGATACTTATGAGGGACAGTGTGGCTCACTGTGCTCCTTTATGTATGGAAATTCTGCAAACTTAATGAAAAATCTTGCAGGGAATCAAACCTGTTCAATTTGAAGTTGATGGTGCAGAGGCTGGTCATGCAGTGAGGCGCTGCTTGGTGTTTTATTGACAGCCAGTACTGGGACTGTGGTTCTGGCTTCTGAACATGTTAGTTCAATTTCTATTTTTTTTTATATATAATTTGCATCAGTAAAATACAGGTAATTGTCTCAACCTCACCTCAACCAGAGGTGCGGCACAGATCAGGTCTTCTCACCCCAGGCATGAGCCTCTCTATACACATCGCTGCTGGTGTGACAGGGGAAAAATATCCCATTGGCGCTTACAGAGTCAGATTCGAGCAGCGTGACCCGTCCTTTAGGCTAAAATTTGATGAGGAGAACTAGCACTCTTTCACTTTCTGATACTTGAAGACACTCTTCGTCTTGCTTTCTTAAGGAAACACTGCAGATGGGGAAAGTTATAGAGGTTTAAAGTGCGATAACACAGGCTTTGTGCATCTCACAGAACACTGCTCCAAGGACTGCTGAGTCTGAGCTTTTGCTATTTTTCATCATTTTGTTTAAGGAAGAAAACAAATGCATACATACATAGATATTAAAGTTCCACATCCCTACCTACCATCCATCATTAAATGAATCCGACGGTCTAAACAGCCTCATCAGAATCTATTTACATTCAGTCATGTGACGGGATTCATGATTTACATTAATCTTTGCTAGCTTGTTTCTGTCTCTGTGAATAGCTGCGGCTTTGTTTGCTAATTAGCTTTAACTGATAATTCCTTTCTCTGATCCTACTTTCCTCTAAAACCTTTAGAGTTACCTGTGGTGCATTAAAATCCTGGTGCACGCATAGATCTCTCTGTCAGTGGAAGTTTTAGGTGGTATTCCATCCAACAGGATGGAAAAGTTTTGCTCTCCAGATGAAGTTTAAGTTTGTGTCTTAGTATGGGTTTCTTTCTTTGTAGAAAGTACACTTTTAAGGATGATCTTAATATGAAAAATGAATCTAAGATGATATCATTTTATCACAATGTTCTTTTTTTATATAATTCTCCAAGACACTTTTAGTGTTCCTGGTCCTGCATTTCTAAGGACAATTATCTTCATTCCCAGCACCGTAACGGATGAATTACCCACCATCTTTACAAAAACAAAAGAAACGAAGCCCAGTTTGGCACCTTGTGCCGTTTCTCCTCCACCAGTCACCATTGCACACCAGCGTGTGCAATAGCGTGTCTTTGCCAGCTATTGCCTGGGGATCCTTGTCAGCTTGGTCTCCTAAGAAAAACAGTTTGGTATAACTACTTGTTTTAGCAGAAAGGACTTTCTGGCCAAGCAGTGTGCGGTCATAAAACTTCAGCTCTGTGCTGACCTGTCTGCATGGAGTCCGCATTTATGTGGGGCCTGAAGTCAGACCTAAAGGTGAAAAAAATATATCTGTTCAGATGTTTTAAAATTTAGAACATCTGTACAGATTTCTTTTACAGCTAAATTCTATAGCTAAATTGGATTGGATTTAGATTCTAAATCCAAATATCTAAATATAAAGGTCCCCTCTTTTAGTATGTAAAAAAAATAATTTAAATTAATGTTAAGTTGAAATCACAGAAAATGGTGACAAAACAGTTGCTTTGAAACTATTTGCAATTATTTATGATAATTTATATTTTCAGAATCATGTCCATTTCTACTCCTCTCACACATGTGACAGTGTGATGTAATTAGAGAAGGAACCTGGTCAAACATCTAATCCACTGCGGAGTTTGTCCTTTATGGGTTTATCCCTCAGTTTGCCATCTCTCAATCTGCAGACTGTTTCTGCTGCTTTAATAATTATATTCTTTGTAAACTCTTGAAGCAGTTCAAGTTTTTTTTTTATATTAGATCCAAACAGTCCACAGTTTGGCAGATCTATCTGTATTTCAGCGCATTTTCAAAAATGCAGCAAATCAATAAATTGAAGCCTATTCAAAATCTGATCAGCTTTCCAGTTTTCTCATTAATCTGAATGACGATCTATTGTTGTTTTACTGCAAAGTGGTAAATGACATTGGGCATATCTATGAAGTTTGAAGGTTTAAGCTTCTTATCTCTCTAAATACCAATATTTCTGCTCTCCTTCTCATTAGGAGAGAACAGATTGCTTATCATTCACCAGGCGGCCTCTCTCAATCATCCACAGGGGCGTCGGTAGTGTGAGATATTACAGGAGTGAAGCTTCTCTCATTCCGCTTTAATTATTCAATTCAGCATGTGTTATTTTACTTTCATACTCTATCAATATGTCTGTTTTCATTAACGATGATGAAATATTTTGGACTACAAAAGCCATCCCCTCTGCAGCAGGAACCGGAGCAGTTTTCCCTCCAGTGGAAAAAAAGAAAAAAGATAAAGCTTAGTTTTAGCTCATAAAGGACGTTCAAAACAGTTTAAAACTAGAGAACCCGGTTCTTGTTTTTAAAAGCATCTTGGATGTCTGTTTTACAGCCAGTCTAACTTTGAAAAAGAGTGACTAATGAATGGTATTTATGCCCTAAATGGATGTACCTCTCACCACATCCATGCATTAAGCATAGGCTGGAATGTGATTCTTATTGAATGAACACTTATTCAATTAGAGTAAATATCCATATTTCAATACTATACTTAAACATAAAGCCAAATACAACATGTTTTGTTTTATTTACACAAACGGGCATGTTAGGGTCACCCTATAAAAGCATGAGCCCTGCCATACCCATGTATTTGGAGATATGCGTAGTTGCGTAGTTGCTGGCCGATGGGGTTGTCATAGCTAACAAAAAACACACAGGAATCACAATATGGATCATATGGAGCCAATCTGACAAAATGTCTAGACGCACGACATACGGGGAAACCACCAAGGATATGGCGCACAACTATACATTTTAGTAAAGCACTAACATTTAAATTCTGTCTTGGCTAACTTAGCTAAATAAGCAGGGGGATTGTGGATTGTCTCCTTCTTAAAGCCTATCCGATGTATACTAGTTATGAATACATCATACTTGGCAAAACCAATAAGTATCACAGAATACAACTAAGACAAAAAGTTAGTATCTCGCCTATCAAGAAGAAATACAGTGACCGTG
>NW_015151009.1:6987-13528 GCF_000732505.1 Cyprinodon variegatus | reverse complement strand
ATGGAGAAATAAAAAGTTGGAGAGCCCGTAAATGAACGTGTTCGTCGTCTTCATCATCGGTGAACTATATGTGGAAAGGTAAGTAGTTAATTAAAACTGATAATAGAAAATAAATATCTGCCTCGTGTGCTCTGACAAATTGAGATAGGATTTAGTTTTATGTATTCATTTCGAATGTATTCATTTATGTATTCATTTAAAATGGATCTTGAAAGTGCTTGAAAAGTGCTTGATTTTGACTTTGGAAAAGGTGTACGAACCCTGGATACATATTCTGGTCTTGGCTCTTTCTTCTTCGGCCTTTCTCTTGGCTGCAGCAGCTTCACATATACTTCTCGCTCTTTTTTTGACCAGGTGTTGGAGCCTGTTCTGCCATTGTGTTCAGTAGAACTAATGCTTTCCTTCTGCTGCTATCGAGACAATATGGAAGACTGAGCCAAGTGACTCGCAGACCAGTTAGGATTCATTCATGTGTCAGGGTACGCGCATAGGGGGGAGGGACAAGCAGACTGCCATGATTGACGTGTCAGGAACCAATCTTGTACAACGGACCGTCTTTTGTGATTGGCTATTCATTGATTTCTCACTGTAGCGGGGACCATTTATTTTAGTTTAACTTCCAGACCTTCTATTTCACTGCCTGCTAAGCGGCTGTGGGGAGATCTTTAAGCCACATGGTCAAATAATGTGTCAGAAAAGATCTCCTACTGCACCTTTAACTATTCTGAAAATACTTTAACACCTTCTATATCAGCTTCAAGGGTAGCAGATTTGCTCTGGTGGTCGGTGACGTTACGCTATATGATGGGCTGAACAAGGAGATGATGATGTAAAACATTGGTTGCCCGGACAACGATAATAACATAATGTAGCGACCGTGTGCCAAGTCGGGAGCTTCTGTAGCATTAGCGTGGCTAATGATACATGAAGTTTTACATGTTTGAAAACATTTTTAAAAGTAAATGCAAGACCATATGGTATAAAGGGGGAGAACTGGGTAGCGTAGTGTGCTCACTAGCTAATAGGTTAGCCTCTTTTAGCTCGATCGGTTAGCCATATTAAGCTACATTTCTTTTAGCTACTTTACAACAAGAATTGTTCATTTTGTAGAAGTAGAATGTTGTTTTCTTTATCTAAAATCTCAACTTAAGTCATTTTTTCAGATGTTCAATTCGTCCTCCCCTGCCCTCGGATCTTAAAGTCGTAGGGAAATCATATTTAAATGTCAAATCATTCTGGCTTAAACATGTATATGGATGTACTCTTTATCAGACGATATTGTCCCAAAATGGAGGACACTTTTCTATTTTCAAAAATACTGGAAAGCATTTACCTCAGAACGACTTGTGAAATATTAGTTCAGAGAAAAATAGAACCAACCATTGGGGTTGGCATTAGTGAATATCTTAGTGAGAAGAAGTTATGAGCCCCTTAAAAGTTTGTTAAGTGATTTAAAGAGTTAAATGTATTTTTGAATTAGTCCGTCCACTGTAAACAAAACTCTATAAGTGATAGATATTGAGGAAGACAGTAAAGAAGCACAAGAGAAATCTTCAAAAGAATTGAAATGTCATAATGGGAAAGAGTTGAGGCTCCTTGCTAATGTCAATTAAAAAGCATTCCTGTCTATTCAGAAACGAGGCTTTGTTGGACTACTGTACAAAGCCTCAAACTCAACTCTATTTCTGACATTTTGAATAAAAAAACCTTCCTGGATGGGAAGTGAAACGTCTTCAACCTTGGAAACAACGTCCAGTGGATTGTTTTTTAACTTTTTTGGGATGTCCATTCAGAAAGAAACTAAGAACGGAAAATCTATAATTTTAGTTTTTGGATACTAGAAGAGAAAATGTTTGGCTAGACCAAACACAGCATTCCAAGAAAAAACATCCTGTGCCATCTATGAAGTATGGAGGGGGAAGTGTCATGGTTTCTGAATACTTTGCTTCAGTAGTTTTCGGCCAGTTCTGTATCATAAAGTTCTACCATCTATTTGAGGCTGAGTGAGGAAAATCTGAGGAAAAATAACAACAAGAACTGGGGCCTTAAGCATGGCAGAGACCTAAAACATACCTGTTAATCGCCGAAAAACTGAACAAAGTTAAAATGATCCTTCATTATTGGGAATCTTCATACCATGGAGGAGCGACCAATTTGCAGGAACAGATTGGGAAGGGGAACAAAACTCTTTCTTTTTCTGGAATATAATTAATATTCCAGCGGCAAAAAGTGTAAAAGATAAGAAAACTAGAATTTAAAAGTCTCGTTTACCTTCATACACTGTGATGACAACACAGGAACAAGTGAACTGTGATGCTTTACTTGGGTTAGAATGTAAAATAATCTGCTTCAGATTATGCTTTCATAAACTCATGAAAAGGTTTTATTCGTGTTGTGAAGAAGTTTAAACTGTTTGATGGGTTTCCTTAAGATTGGCTTTGTTGAACATGTACAGTTAGTCCAATACCAAAGAAGTGGAAACCCAGCTGTGAGGACAGGTGGACAGACTGTGGAGAGACCTCAGGCTTGAAATCCACCTTTAATGTGAGAGTTCACCCTGACCCACAATCACTCTAACATCTCCATCCCCAAAATACAGAGATATGGCTTTCATGGAGATGGAGGCCGAAAATAAAACGTGATTGAGAGTGGTTGGATAAGAGCGTTTGGGAACACTCAGGCAGCAGAACCCACCGCTATGCCACTGAGCTTTTAGCCAGCGGTGCTGCTCGTGTGCGCAGAGATAAGCCCGATCCGTCTTGCCTTGGCAGCGCTGGCTGGTTGCGTAGCACCAGAAGGCAGCTTAGCCTCTTTACAAATCCAGATGAGCCTTTTTTTTTTCTCTGTGCTCACTTTCTCCCACTCTGTCTTTCTGTCTTACCCCTGCCTTTATGTCAATCTGCGGCTTCTCAGTCGTTCAGAGTTTTGCTCCGTCTGTTGGCTCACCAGACCAGTATTATCTTTGTTGTTGAGCTTTAACCCTATAGGTATTCAGTTCTCAGTCCTCCATTTGCCTCTTATGTAATATTTTGTGAACTAGAGTTGTCTTTTTTTTCCAGCTTTTATTGTCATTACACTGTCACAAGTACAGAGCAATGAAATTTACTCTCTGCTTTTAACCCATCCCCTTGGTGAGCAGTGGGCTGCCATTGTGCGGCACTCGGGGTTAAGGATCTTTGCTCAGAGAGCCAGAGTGGCAATCTGTGGGAGTGGGGCTCGATTTAAGAACCTCAGGAATCAGAGCTCTATGCCCTAACCACTAGGCCACCACTCTCCAATTTTCATCTAGACAAGCAAGTCAAGAGTAACATAACCGATTATGCTGCTTTTCAGTCCAGAATCTTGGAAAAATGTGCTGTAATGTTTGCAGTTAGAAGTGAGTGAAAATTGCCATGTCAGCCAAACTGTAGCTGTGTGAAGAAGTTATTTGCTCCATACAGCTAATAACTTCTTGTGCCACCCTTGGTATCAGCGACTTTCTTCTACCATTTGTGCCATCAACCACAAGTGTTAAGCAGCCTTTCAGAAAAAAAATGTTCCTTTGTTGCGTCTTATTCAACAGAATAATTTCCTGAATGTCTTGGCTTTAATTAAGACTTTTGGGGGGAATGGATTTGGTGTTTATTCAGCTTCTAACTTCACATTTCACTACTTGGAATCCTATAACCCAGTGAAGTCCAACCATAGGTCGGTGACCCGGTACCAAATGGCACACAGACCAATAACGGGTCTAAAAAGAATAATTTCCATTATTTTTGCAGATTTAATTTTAGTCTAAATTGTGTTTTATTTTGAAAAATCAGCAGGTTAAGCTGGGTTTTTCAAACACGGGTCATTCCACTAACAATCGCAATTTTGCTCTCTTCCCACTGGCAAAAAAAAGTCATGTCTGAACCTTTGCCTGCAAGCTGCGTGGCCTATATGCCCCCGCTGCTGTGTGTCTGATGACACCATGACGTTTGCTTAGTGTTGATGATGTCACCAGTGCCACAGAAATCAGGAAAGTAAACAACGGAGAGCAACATGTAAGGAAGCTAGGGCGTAGTAAGTGTGCTTTAATGTTTAGCTGTTTTTATCAAATGTAAACAGTTGTTTCGGCTTGTTAGATCAGACATGAATGGTACCTGTGTCTTTACGTCTGTCCGTTGTGTTCCATGGTATCAAGTAAATTAGCGAGTTGATTCGGGTCTGTTCCCACAGTATGCTGATTAGATTTTAACGCAGGTCACTTGCCAAGTCCTTTGACCCGGGTATACACGCATCAGTGAGCTCTTACCTGCCACTAAAAGCCAATTGTTCCCAGGTTTTAACAAGTTTTTCGGCCAGTGGGATACGGGTATATGACTGACTATTGAGGTATGTCGGACATGACACTGTTGGTCACGCAATACCGCCTCCTGTAAACCCCCACAGTCTTACTGCAGCAAAACAAGCTCAGGAATCCCACAGATTCTCTTTATTACAAGGACATGTTTAAGCTTACCATAGCACTCAGGGAGTACTACAGTCTCAGACCGTTACATGGAAAAAAATTGTCTGATACTTCACCAATACTTACTTTTTTCATTTATTGGGGGAATAATAATTTACACAGTCAGATAAACACAAATAAAATAAACATTTTGCCAAATAAAACAAAAAAAATCACCATAAGAGCCAGCGGTCCTTCCCACACGGCTATGCAGAGGGAGGGCTGCTGCAGACGGGATGGGATTAGACCTGGCTGCACTTAGCCTCGGAGGTCCACTTGTTAGCGCGGTCCTCTCAACATCGGAAACCTTTTTTTTATTATTACGTAATAAATCAGTGAATGGACCATAAAGTGATGCTTAAAATTATAATGTTCTCACCTCAAATGATCTTAAAACGTACTTCTATTGAACAACAGCAACAGAAAAGAGAAGTTTTAACTTAATGCTCTGAGCTCTGTGAGCGCTCCATTGAAAGCTGCTGCTGCCCCAGTGCATGCTGGGACAGCTGTCAATCTCAAGAACAGACAAGTCTGCTCTGATGCATGCTGGGTAAAAAGGGAGGGGCGAGAACAACATCTGGGGACCTGTTCTCAGTCTGCTGTTCTTGTGAATTGGAACAGTACTAGTGCTGAGGCTGATGACGTTTCACGAGCATATGAGAACGCACAGGTACACACATTGAGGAACAGCCACTATTTATTTATTTTTACATTTTTTACAGTTGCACTGTTTTATAAGGCCTGGTTTGTTTCGTTAGCTGTTTTGCTTTTAATAATTAAAAGCATTAGCCTACTTATAAACTTGGTTTTCTGTTTACATGGGTTATCTTGTTTGACAGTCTTTCACTTTTTTCCATCCGTGTTAATCCCGCTGATTCTATAATATATATTTTTTTCAGCTCTCACTTGGTATTCTATTCCATGTCAAAGGTTTAAGTTGGCTTGGGTAAAATGTGTACAAGATCCCCCAGAGTTAAGCAAAAGAAAGCGCTGCTGCCTGAGGTGCCACAGTTTATTCCACCTGTGGACATGAGGAGCCTAACAACAATATGCCTCCAGGGCTGCATGATTCAGAAAAGCTCAAATCACAGTGTTGCTGCAGACTTTAATTGGGATTTCTGATACTTCCGGAGTATTATTACACCCTGGGAACAACAAAGAGCTGGTTTGTTTCATTCAGGTGGATCTTGCGTTGCCGCCTGCGGTGTAAAGTATGATAGAAGTGCATCCCGGTGGCTTTGAGTCACAGATTGGAAGGTCAATGTACAGGCCCCGTAAGGCCTCACAGCCATTACCACAAAGGTTAATAGTATGCTCTAACTGTTTTCAGCCGGCAGTGGAGAGGATTTGATGCTAACGTGGTTACAGGCAGAGAATGTCACCTCTGTTTTAGCACGTTTTGACTTTTCACTTCATGCTTATTATTCTCCAAGCTCCCTCCACGCTCTCGCCCAGACGGCACTGGCAGTGGAATTAATCTCCGTCATCTAGAAGCTGCGACTGATAAGAAGAAAAAAGGTGATTCTGGAATAAAATGTTTGGACCTCAGGGGAGTTTTTGTTTATCTTTATATGTGCTCAGTTTTATTGTTAAGTTGGTTCAAAATGCTTTGCTTCATGAAATGAGCTCATTTATAGAGATGAGGGAAAAAAATACATGTTTTTCTGTGGAGTCGATTAATTTACACAAAACAGGAGTCTGGAGGTTCAGCAAATTTAGCTCAGTGCCAATTTTCCCTGTTATGTGTTTCAATATGGTGTTTTGTATTTAAATACACTTTAAAGACGATATACGTATAAAGCTTATAAGACAACTCTTACAGAGTTGTCTTATAAGCCTTACTTGTTTTCATGACTCTTAAAGTCGTACGGAAATCATATTTAAATGTCAAATCATTCTGGCTTAAACATGTATATAAATGTACTCTTTATCAGACGATATTGTCCCAAAATGGAGGACATTTTTCTATTTTAAAAAAACTGGAAAGCATTTACCTCTGAACGACTTGTGAAATATTAGTTCAGAGAAAAATAGAACCAACCATTGGGGTTGGCATTAGTGAATATCTTA
>NW_015151009.1:0-6600 GCF_000732505.1 Cyprinodon variegatus | reverse complement strand
CAATTTAGTGCTACTTGGTCCCAATGGAATTTCCCATTGGGAACCTACTAGCACTAAGTTGCTAACTGGTTAGCAAGATGCTTCAGAGAAACTGGCCACAACCAAACTTGCTTGCAAACCTTCCGCCACAACAATCTCGCCCTCTTGATAAACGACCAATCACATTCACTTTATGTACTTGTGTAAAGTCGTGCACCACTCTGGAGAAATTGGAAATGCAACGGTTGGAACAGCCGCTTCCCTACGACTTTAAACCTTCCATTCTCATTCTCTGCAGTGCTTCAGTATATAAAGTTCTTTATTTTTGATCTACCATTACCTACTTTATGTTCTCCTCCACAATTACGGTCATTTAAGCATCTTAATGATTTTTCCTGTTGTGTTTTGATGGCTGCATGTACTCATTTTTTTTTTCTTTTTCAAATTATTCCCAACTGAAAGGAGTGGAAACACAAAATTTGTTGTGAATTTTAAGAAAACAGAAATGGGATTACAATTGGCAGGGTTTGCAAGTTGTTCAAATATAAGGATGAGGTTGTTATGTATCAAAGACTTGTGGTGACTGCTTGGTTTGCATTTGTATGCACATGTAAAGCTTTCTTTACACATGAAAACCTAAGCAGAGGGGGATCATGGGAGCAACAGTAAGAAAGGAAAAAGACGTCCGTTTTGGAAGTTTAAGGCCCAATCCTAAAATGCTAGAGTATAGCCACTACCCTGAAGTTCTGCTGAAGATTTACATGCTAAATGCTGTCAATAATCCTGCTCTTATGCAGTGCAAGGGCACCAGATGCAGATTTTTCTCCTCAGTGTATCATGCCGTCATGTACTTGAGTCACACTGTGCAGATCTACATCATTGCACTAACTCAGTTTGGCCCGGAGCAAAAACGCCACAGAAATTTGCTTTGTTTTTTATTTTTTTGTTCTTTCGGTTTTTCTTTTCCCTTCCTTAAACAACTATAACATCATAAATGTGTCCTTCTGTGGTGCAAAGTGCCAGAGTGAGGAAAAACCTCTGAATTTACTGCAGCGCTGCTGTAAAAAAGATCTGTGCCTCGGATTTATTGGCCTGCCTATGTAATTACGTTGACCGGGAGTCTCTTGGTGGCCCGTCCCTCGTTGGGCTCAATTTATAAATGCCAGAGAGCCAGTAATCCCACTGTTTCCCACACTTATTCTGCACAGGGCTGCGGCCATCCCGTTTTCTGGGATTGATTACATATTCCTCAAATGAAGAGTAAGCACTTTTCCGGTGTCGATTGCTTAGACCGGCCCCTGATATTGATTTATTCTACTGCAGAGAGAAAATAAGATCTGCCACTTCACATAACTGTTGATATTTGTTTCTCTTTAGCTCATGAATTTATAAGCGCAAAACAGCTCTGTTTTCTTGTATTTAATATACTTGCTCAGAAAGCAAAAAAAAAAAAAAAAACAACTCTCTTTAGGTGATGGAAGTCAGTGTAAAGCATTATTTAAGAGGCAGAAAGCAGGATTGGAAGACCTTTTTGAGACAGCAGAGGCCACTGGTCTGATGCCTTGAAATATCAATAATTGTTACAATTCCCTAATAATAGAGCCGGTGATCTAATTAAGCATTTGGTATTTTTGTACCAGTTGATCAGAAACATGAGAATTTTCTCCATTAAAGCCTATAGGGTTAAAAATGATGAATAGACTTGTCTGTAAAGAATCTGTATCGGTCTGCGAGTTCCCTACTTTTGCCTTAAGCTGCTGTTAAAACTTTTATTTTTTACTTTGTATGTAGCTATATCTTGAAATATATATTGGTCTAAATGTGGAGAAATGAAGTGCATTTTGTCTTGTTACATCAATGAAATAACAACTTGATTATCTTGTAACTTGACTTTATAAGGTAAACCTTGCATTGGCTTAGATTTGGCGAAATTCTAAAATCTTGACTGCAGATTTGTATTTGTATATCCAATGTGTGTTGAGATTCTTCTGTTCCACCACATCAAATTTGTCATCAGGTAACTTTACGTTATTTACCTAAAATTACATGTTGGGGCCCCTAAAATTCAATATCCACATGCTCCCCCTGCTAAGACTATATCTATTAATACAAGTTACATACTATGGAGATGACACACAGATATACACAGCTATGTCAACAGGTGACTATGAACTCATTAAAGCAGTGAATGCATAGAAGAAATCAATGTGTGGATGTGTCAACAATTTTTTTTAAGCTTGATAAAAAAACAAAAGGGAAATAAGGGACCAATGAAAGAGCGTTAAAATGTAGCACACAGCTTCACTTTATAGATCTAGAAACCAGCAATCAGGCTCTAGATCTAGGTGTAGTGATGGGTTCGGATCTTCATCTTCACCTTCAGGGGCTCATAAATCACTAAGTTGTCCCTCTATGTCCTAAAGAACATATCAGAGAACAAAGGACTAATGTCTTAGCAGGACCATAAAAAACTATTTCTTCAGAGGTCAGCTGCAGCTGCCTGCATCCTCACTATAAATAAAAAAGTGGAACACATCAGCCCATTTCTTCAGTGCTTCCAATGTCTCCGTGTAAGTCAGAGAATAGACTTTAAAATCATTGAATTAGTCTATAAATCACTGAATGAATTAGCTCCATAAGTGCATAAAATACTTGTTGTCAGTGGATCAACAGCCAGACCTCTCAGATGTTCTGGATCGTGTCTACTCTGCATACCCAGAACCAAACCTGGAGGAAAACACTTTTAGTTAAAATCCTCCAATAATTTGGAATATACTGAAAAACATTTTTTAAATCAAGGATTAAGGATTATTTGCTATATTAAATATTGACTTTCCCTTTCAAACTGTAAATTGAAACATCTTTAGCTTTAAATGGTCCTGCCTTTACTATGCGATTTCAATGTGCTTTTCTCTGTTTTGGTTTTCCTGTATTCTGTGGATGTACAGCACACTGAATTGTCTAGTCACTAAAATGTGCTGCACACATAAACTTACTTTGCTTTTATGAATATATAGTTGAAATGGATTATCACCATCAAATAGAGTCAGTTCTTGTGTCAGGAACAGATTCTTGTGAAATAAACCAAAGAATGAAATAATGAAGTAAGAAAGAGAATCCAGCAATGAGGACCTGCAGAGGAGGTGTGTATATCTGGTGTGTATATATGGGAGATAGAACAAAGAAAAGGCCAATCAGCTGATAGGGAGCAGGTGTAGATAGAAGCAACTAGAAGGGAGCTAGGGGAAACTAGACTGGCACAAGGGGGCTGCTTAAATATAACTAAAAACAACTACAGTGACAAAAAGAGAAAAGAGACCAATGACCAAGAAAACTCAAAAATGACATAAATTCAAAGTGTAACTGAAAACTCAAAAAGGAAACTTGAACAGAAGCAAAAAAGTCCAAAAAGGGTAGAATCATGACACAACCTCTCTGCTCCTCTTATTACAACACCACAAATGTCATTGTTCCTGCTTCCAGGTCAGCGTGTCTCTGCAGGGGTTTATCCAAGAGAGAAAAATAACTGGAAGATACGTATTTAGCTGGCCAGCCCTCAGCTCTGTCCTCTCTGCAAGGGTCACTGGATGGCAGACCTCTGGAAGGCTGTCTGATGGCAGCCTAGAGGCAGAACCTACACCATGCTGGATTACAGACTTTTCTTTCTCAAGGAGGCAGAACAAAGTAACCCAGGAAAAAACAGTGGCTAAGGAAAACCTGCTTAACATGCCCCTCCTTACTCAGAAATTGAATTTGACTAAATTAAATCTCATCTAGAATGCATTTATGCTTTCAATTTTGAAGCACTTTATAACTATTACAGAGCTATTCGGGGCAACCCAATTTGTAGAGACAACATATTAATCACGGCGTGCCGTGTTTTCAGGGTCAGGGCTGCCTGCTCTCATAGTTACGGAGTGAATTTTCTTCCATTATTACCACAAAAGATGTTGTGTAAATGGAAATATGGAAATAATGCAGTCCTGGAATAAAACCGTTTGGAACGTAACTGCTCTTTTTCCCAATTTCTATTTTTTTTCCTTTTTTTTTAATAAAAAAATATTTAATTTGTTTTTGTTCTTTTTTTAATTTTGTTTTCAAATATCTTTTCAAATTCATATTTAAACTCTTTTAAAAATATTTTTTCTAGTTTGTTTCCACATTGTATTTGTACTTTTTCACTTTCTCTTCACCTCTGGGGGGGGCGGGCTTTCCTCTGTAATGAGGAGCAAAGACGCATTCCTATTGGTCTGCTAAATGGTAGCAACAACATCTTTACTGGTCAGCAGTGATCGCCTGTTTGGGCCTGAAATGAATCTCAAACATCTACATAAAATCTGTAAGAGAAAAAAATTAAAATAATTTCATTTATTTTTTTCTTTTAGAAGTACATATTCAGTAGAAAACATCAAAATTACTTTCAACACCTTTTTATCTCCATGCATCCATTAAAGAGTTAACCCTTTGATGCCTGTTGTTGCAAATATGCAACAAACCATTTTTCTGACTCAAACAATGCCAGTTATGGCGTCTCCATGCGGACCTGGGAAACTTTTAGCAAGCCCGACTTTGTGGTGCGACTGGTCCTAATTATACTATTGATCGTTATAAATATTTTTAAAAGTTTGCAGTAGGCCTAAATTTCTATTAATTTTAGTGCAATAGTGAAAATCAGAATCTTAATTTGGCAACTCGTTAGAGGAAAAAAAAAACACAGTAGGAAATGGGAATAGTCTTTTCTAATACTTTTTGGATTAGTTTAAAAATGAAAATAATCCTTAGGGATTATGGAAAACAAGAAAATTGCAAATTACAACTGATTCACTTTGCATTTACATCAGTCAGTGAGTGATTTATAGTATTATTTGGATTTTTATTTCCTCATTTAAAATCCTGTTTTCATACACTAATGGTATATTAGAGCTGAGTAGGTTTCATTAACAGACCATCATCAACGAGTCCCTCTCTACAGTTAATTACATCTTCACTGCTTCCTAATGGACTCCTCTTACTGCTTACCCAAAAGGTTACGTCTATTTAACCACACTGACATCTCACACCTTCAAATGCTGCAATATGTCTGCAGCTCCTCATTTAACCAACAACGTGTCCTTCTAGCGCGTCTCCTGGGGGCGAGGATTCATTAACCAGTTTAACGTAATTGGGAACGGAGCCTGTGTCAGGTGACGGATGGAGAGAAGGAAGTGAGGACGGCTTACAGTGGGGGGGCGGGGCAGAGCCCCGTTTTTTCCGCCGTTCTTGCTGTTAAGGTGTCTGACTGGCTCCCTTTGCTTGGTGTTGCTGGGTGCAGTCTAATTCCTGTCTGGGACAAAAGAGCTACCTTTGAGGTTTTTATGCAGCTAAGTGATTTATATGAGGTTTATTTAGGGTAATGAGGGAATATATGGCTGTGTCTGAGTTTAAAGGAAGGTAATTAACTCCTGCAGAGGGGTTCAGCGTAGATAAGCAAGCGGACAGTGACATAACAACATGTTTGTTTTGTTTATTTGCCCAACAGCGCTTGTGTTGTGGCTCCTCTTTCTGTCTCCCTGTCGGGTTTATTGTGGACTTAACCTTCAGGACTCGGCTCGGCTTTATTATTTTAATAAATTACCCTGCATGAAGGGAGCAGTGGTGCATGTCTGATGTATGTCCCCTCTTTCCTCCTCCCTTTTCCTCCCTTATCTCCGACCATCTTGTGTCCCGGCCGTCTGTTTCGGCGCCTATAATTAAGAGTCTTCTGGAAGCTGTCATGTGTCTCATCACCGTACGTGGTGGTCTCGATGGGGGATAACATAAAATGCAGGAAGAGATACGGGAAGAAGCAGATCTCTGCTCAGGTGATGGATGTTTTCCTCCAGCTTAGCCAGTGGTCATCCGTCGGTGAGGCCGCCCAAGCTTTCTGCGAGCCTTCAGACGCCTGCAGAGGATAGATGACCCTGAGCGGGGGGCAAGGAGCTGAAAGATGGCCTGCTGTGGCGCCACCGCTTATCGATCACTGCTAGCCCCCCTGTAGAAGCGTCCTGAGAGACGAGTCTGTCAATAACAGCGGGCTGAAATGTAGTGGCGGCGGGTCGGTGTCCAGCGGGATGACACAGCATCACTTTTCCTATCTCTGCTAAAAGCATTGGGCTGATTTACGGAGGCTGATCTCCACACACTGACCACACTGACAGCAGGCATGGACTTTAGAGCTCCTACTCTGGATGTCATTGTTTTCAATTTTGACCCTAATTTCATCAATGATGCAAAACATTAGCCTCATTAGAAACTTCCATTTGTTTTTATTGCATATGATGTTTTGGACTAACAGGAAATGAAATGTGGAAAGATGAGATATGAGTATTTCTCCTTACAAAAGAAAACATGAGAAATGTGTTAATTTTTAATAGGCTGCACTGAATTCATCACTATTCTGTAAGATCATTGCCTGCTGTAAGGTTAGCTGAAATACATCTATTTCAGCTCTGCAAATCTAGAGTCAAGATGATTTATTTCAAGAGCTTTGATATTGGTTTGCCTTTGTGAACTGGAGTCTAATCCCTATTTTAAACCTCACCTGTACATTGCAATGCTATCAACAAGTGGCTACGGTCGCTACGTGCTATGAAGCTAACGTAA
>NW_015151008.1:588573-590078 GCF_000732505.1 Cyprinodon variegatus | reverse complement strand
TTGACCAGATTGATATGACCAACAAGAGAAAGAGGCAGCATGGACCTGTGGACAAAATCCCTCCATCTCTTCTCGACCTATGGCGCAAAGTTAACTAAATAGAAATCAGACAAAGATGTGGTGACATGGACACCCAAATATCAGAAGCCAGAACTTGACCATTTAATGGAACTATCTTAAGGGGAAGATAGTTCCCCTTAACTATCTTCCCCACCAAGGTTGCTCTCCCAAGCAGCCTTGGTGTCGCTCTGAGGAATTGGCAATGGGATTCTGCATTATCTCTTGTCCAATTATCTTCCATATGTTCTCGTCATAGGCTCATTCAGTGTAAGGTTCTTTATAGGGTCCATTATACAAATGCTAGATTATTCAGAATCTACCCTTCTGTCAGTGAGGCTTGTGGCAGGTGTCACTTATCCCCGGTCAAACATGTGCACATGTTCTGGCCATGTCCTAAACTGACGTCATTTTGGTCTGATATATTTACCTCATTAGGTTTGGCCTATGGCTGCACCATTGCTCCTAATCCAGTCTGCAATTTTTGGTGTCCTTCCCACTACTCACTTGGCCAGGGTGTTAAAAGGTGTTGTTTCATTCACAACCCTGCTGGCCTGTAATTTGATTTTGCTTAATTGGACACATGCCCATCCTCCTTCAAATATCCGTTGGATCCTGGAGGTACTCTATAATCTGAAGCTTTAGAAACTCAGATTCTCACTCAAAAGGTTCTATGAAATCTATTATTTTTATTTATTGGTTATTTTCACTTATTTTTCCCTAAAGAGTGATCGTGTGTATGTGTGTGAATGCTTGTGTGTTCAGTCTGTCTGGTCAAGAAGGCTTGTGGAGGTGAGGGTGGGGGTTGCTGGGCGTTGATTAGCGGTGTTTACATACAGATGTGCCACTAAATGTGTCATTTTTATACCTTGTACTCTGTATGTTATTGTTTTTAAAAATTTTCAATAAATATAGTTGGAGAAAAAAAAAAATATAAAACTAGTTCTACATCATCAGTGTCGCCAACACCAGAATGATTTCAATGGAGCCACCAGCGCAGCGATCAGACAATAACTGATCTGTACAATGAAAAAAGCTGCATGAGCTGGAACGCTGTAGAGAGGAAAAGCAACAATATTTATACAATAATGACCATCTGCCCTATTTGCTAGGGGGCAAATATAACTCAAGCGATCTCTCCTCTCTCTCTCTCCTCCGCTGCAGACATGCAGACAGCATCATGAGACTGCATTAAAGTTGGCAATATATTCATAAATTCGGCTTTTCCAGATTAATAACTCGTCGGCGGATGATTTATTCTACAACACAGACACCTCTCCGCAACCACAGCAAGGCAGACAGTGAGCTGCAAACGTAGCTTCCTCAAAACAAGTCTCCTATCACACTGGGAGAGTTACATTGGACCCAATGCTCAGTGCTGTGGACCCACAACAGCACTGACCATTGCACTGCATGAAAAGTGAGATTTTCGTCCCCGTAAACTCCCG
>NW_015151008.1:583214-585563 GCF_000732505.1 Cyprinodon variegatus | reverse complement strand
CAATCTACAGTGCCGCATATTGACGAAAATCCCACTTTTCATGCAGTGCTGCAAATTGTCGTAAACTGCCGCTAACCTGAAGTTCCACGACAATCTACAGTGCCGCATATTGACGAAAATCCCACTTTTCATGCAGTGTTGTGTGCACTGCACAAAGTATACCTGTCACAAATGCAGGAAGGACTCACCTTGAGTTTGTGAAAACTGATAAATAAGACAATTGTAGCTTCATATGTAGTGCTTTTCTTTGGGTGAAATATATTTTACTGCTATACTGAAATCATACTGTTTATCATTCTCTAAGCTGAAATGTTGAATGATGTGAAAATGTGAGGAGAGACAAAATACAATTATTCTCTAAGTTTCTTTCACATAGTGAGCTTTGCAATATAAATGAGTCTGTTGGTGAATGGACAATATAGATAGGCTCTGCCTTGTCTTGTTGGAAAAGCATGGTTATGACCTGTTCTCAGCTCAGGAACTGGGACCCGTTTTATATCTGGTTGTTCAATAGGTTTTCCTAAATAAAAGATTTAGATGTGACTTATCAAGTTATTCCGGCAAAAAGGTCTGATGTAGCAGGGGCAGGTAATGAATAGTGTTTGGAGCATGCTCTTGTTCTGATGCCAGTTTGTTTCAGCCTTATCCAGTCTCCTGTAGAAGGGCTGGTCATATCACAAGTTTTTTTGCGTTACAACAAGGACAGTTAGCAAGTTAAAGTGAATACACAAACTTGAAGGGGGGAGGGGGGCTTGCAGGAAAACAAATTTTCTGGGACTTCTAGAGTTAAGAAATTTTATTCAATTGATAAATTGCTTTGATTTAAACATATTTATTTCAACATACTAAATTTAATCATTAATTTGCCTTTCAGCCTTTAAGGATGCCTTAACTGTAAACTTGGAGGTTCAGGAAGGAGCCCAATCTGTTGTGCTGCCCTGTCAGTACAACAAAATATTAAAAGAGATTGTTACAGTGAAATGGAGCCGCTACGATCTTAATCCTGATACAGTCCATCAACGGAGAGAGGGAGACGACCTGCAAACTCAAAATCAGCAGTTCAGAGGACGAACATCGATGAGACCTGATGCCCTAGACTCCCTGGACTTCAGCCTCACTCTAAAAGAAACAACAACTTCTGACAGCAGTACCTACATCTGTAGCATCATTGATGGAAGAGAAGAAATCTTGATGGAAGTTCAGCTGCATGTCAAAGGTTAGCTACCTTGGTCAATAGACACACGTTTAAAAAAACTCCTAGGGCCAAATCTAGAAACTTTTTTCCAGAAATGCTTTTTCATTTTAAGAATGTGGCTGCATTGTTTGACTCATAAATGAAATTAGTAATCAATCATCCTATTTGCATTTACATTTTCTTCTTTAAGACTGCACATTTTATGCCATAATTAAAGAGAAAACACAGCAGATATCGCTTTTTCGTTTTCATGGTCTGCCTGCAAAGTACTGTCCACAACTCGAAAACGAAAAATCATTCTGAGCGGAGGGCGCAGCAGAGTGACGTCAGCAGCCGCGCCTTCCTCAGGTCCTTGCTGACCGGGCTACCCATCTTGTTCGGTAGGGGGCGCTGTGCACGTCTTCAATGACCTGAGGAAGAGCAACTGCTGACGTCACTCTGCTGCGCCCGCCGCTCAGAATGCTTTTTTGTTTTCGAGTTATGGACAGTACTTTGCAGGCAGACCATGAAAACGAAAAAGCAATGTCTGCTGTGTTTTCTCTTTGATTATGACATAAAATGTGCAGTCTTAAAGAAGAAAATACAAACAGGATGATTGATTACTCATTTCATTTATGAGTCAAACAATGCAGCCACATTCTTAAAATGAAAAAGCATTTCTGGAAATGCAAGGCAAGGCAAATGTATTTGTATAGCACAATTCAGTACAAAGACAATGTAAAGTGCTTTACATGATTAAAATATAGGAAAATAAAAGAGAATCAAAGCAAGAGAAAAAAAATGCAGAAACAGGAAAGAAAATTAAAAGCAGTTAGACTAAGAAAATAAAAAAATGAACTAATGATGTTTTAGTTGAACTGTTTAACTAGAACAGTAGAAGGCAATCCTAAACAAACGTGTTTTTAGTCTTGATTTAAACACTGGAAAAAATCAAAATCTAGATAAGTCAGTTTTTCTTAAAATTAGTGCATTTGTTCTTAAATTGAGGAGATTAAAGAGACATTTTGCCAATGGAACAAGACAATTTAGATTTAAAATAAGAAAACACAATTGCATTGTCTTATTTCAAGTGCATATTATCTAATTATCTTATTTTAAGGGTAAAAATACTCATCCCAAAGGCAAACTATCTCATTTACCTACTTAAATCAAGG
>NW_015151008.1:570979-581726 GCF_000732505.1 Cyprinodon variegatus | reverse complement strand
GTGTTCAATCAACTCCATATAAATAATCTCAAGTTAAGTGAGTTCTTAAATTGCAACTATTTAGACAAAAAAATGCTCCCATAAAGTAAATTACAACAATATATCATTTTTTTAAACAGTTTAAGAGTAATTTGGAGCTTCTTAATGAAAGAAATAAAAAAGGAAATGAACCCAAAAAAGGATGCCTATCCACATCCATAGTCAGAACATTGCTAATACAAAGTTTAATAATCTTGAAAGACTATTATATTTAACAGGAAAAACCTATATGTAATTCTTCAAAAATGCATGTCTTAGATCTGACTGCTTATTACTGTATGTTTATCCCTAGAAAAATTTCCAGGTTGGGCCATAGGTGTCCTGGTTTTGCTGGCTCTGCTGATTCTGCCGATTCTGTTTTTTCTTCTTTTGTTCCTCGCGATGTTATACTCAGAAGATGGAATAGGTAAGTCCCCTTTAGCTTCACTTTTTTTTTGTTTACAATGGTAGTGAATATTGTGCATTGCCTATAAATAGTTGTGAATATTGCCACTGATGCCAAATTGTGTTTAGATGTAAATTTTGATAATAAAGTGGAATCCGCTTATAGTGATCACGTTGCTCCAGAGCCAATTTATACACTATAAGCGGTTGGTTACTAAAACCAAATTTACTGTTATTTCACCTATTTTTTATGCAGAATATCATCTAAATGCCATTTGTGTGGTTTTTCAATTAGAAAAATGAAATGAAATGGATAGCTTCCGCATTTACTGAATTTTATTACAGTAACATGCAATTTTAATAACAGTATACTGTGCTGTGTGCAGACATGGCTCTGATAGCCTATGTAAGTTTTTATACAAACGGTTTTATAGAACAGCAACATAGAAAATAACTGCATAGGTTACAGAAAATTAAAGCTAGCCTACCTCTGTTTTGTGTTGCGGATCTGCTCCACCACATTAATAAATATCTTAACATATTTATTCATAGTTCCCTGGATCAGAGTGTTGTCCAACACAGAGTTCACTTCTTTTTAATACGATGTAAAAGGTAAAAGTTTTTGAAACCAACATGCAGAAGACCAGTCTTTAAAATGCAAACTGCATTCCTCATCTAAGGTCTGGAAGGGACAACATTCTCCTCTACTTCATCTTCATCCTCCTCCCCCTCCCCCTCCTCACTGCGCGCAGCACTGGTACCTGCACCAAAGCGCTCTTCTACCTCCGAGCTAGCTTGGCAAAAGCAGACACCCAGAAAGGAATCATTGGAGTAAACAAATTAAATAACTAGGCTACACGTAATTTTAAAAATATTTTTGCACTTGTTTACATTTATAAAATGGCCAAAAATGAACATTATAAGTGGATTTCTTGATTACTGTAAACAAATAATTTAAACAACATTTGTATGGAAATGATTTTGTCCCAATCATTTTGATCTATATAAGCTATATCCGTTGATTACTATATCCGTGACACTATAAGTGGATTCCTCTGTACAATTCTAACAAATTAATAAGTTGTGATCCAAACTAGAGTCCTGCAACGGGTCGGGTACCCGCGGGTCCCCAACGGGTCACCCGCTAAAATGCTCTTTTGCGGGTAAAAAATACATAAATAAAAATAAACGGGTACGGGGTCGGGCGGATATTTTTTTTAGTGCGGGCGGGTAGTTGGTGATTTTTTTTTATCCGTGTGTGTTGTTATGGACATCAGAAATGATTTATCAATCAGGCACTGGGGTCACCCTTGCTGTAGCTTAAAGGTACACTATGCAACCGGTGTTGATTTTCCAGCGAGGCTCCCTCCAGAGGGCGAAAGTAAAAGTTCACTGTCGTAAATATGCTCAGCTGTTCTCCTGGTTTCTCCGTCAAGCCAGGCGCGGTTGTTTTGAGCTTAGCAGCGAATGACTAACGCTGCGTTCACACTGGACGTAGCTGGCGCGACAGAAGCAGCGAGTTTACATGCAAAGTCAATGGTTGACGCACGTCAAGGCGCAGCAAAAGGTCCCGCGGCGCGTTTTGAGCACCAGGCGCAGCACGTCTGAGCAGCTGAAGCAGCGCGTCGGGTGGGTTTAACGCAGGGAGAGAGACACAGCGCTGATGATCTCTCCTCTTAAACAGTTTATTGACGCCTAAATTAACTTAAAATGCAGAAATCTGCCGGCAGAATATGCAGTTTGGATTATTTAGATGAAAAACACCTACCAGCTGCCGCGATGAACCGCTGATGATGAAGGGATCCATACTGTCGGCGCATCCCTGGTATGTGGGGGTCTGAGCGGCTCCGACAGAAAAAATATTGAAGGCAGGATAATAATCTGAATGAACTGACGGCACTGATTACGTTTTCAGGTGTATTTTCTCACTTAAAAACTTTTTAAAACTACTTTATTCCCACTGATCACAGCAATTATAGCTGCAAGGCAGAGAAAGGATAGTGAAGCTCCGCCCAACGCGCCTCAGACACATTTTTGCACCGCGCAGCCAGAGCAGCAAAGCTGCGCGTCAGAACTAACTGGTACAAGCAGCAAAAAGGAAGCAGCAGACGCGATTTTGCTGCTTTTGCTGCGTGAACGTAGCATAACTGCACAGAGATTGCCACTGTGCTAGCAACGAGAATGCTTTTAACTGGGGGGTGTAGCAGTTCTCGCCGTAAAGCAAGACTGACTCTCACGAGACTTCTGAGCCTGTGGGTGCGGGTCGGTGCTCCTGCAGTTGCAAGTGCAGTATTTCCCCCACAGACCACCAGGGCGGCCGAGAATACCTTTGTTCAACCTGAAATGACTCATTTAGTCATCCATAACATTATGGAACACATTAATTAACTGAAAAATGTTGCATAGTGTCCCTTTAAAGCCCTGCCGGCAGTGTGGGCTTCCCTCCAAAAAGACCACAGTCAGTGCATACACATCTGCTGCAGTATTAATGACGCTGTTCTGCAGCGCAGCGTACTATAGCCTATTACTTGATGTGTTAATGGGTCGGGTTGCGGGTTAAATATCAACAGTTCGGGTCGGGTTCGGATTTGAATTGAAGATATCTGTGGGCCATGGGTCGGGTTCGGTAGTCATCCTAACGGGTTCGGGCGGGTTGGTAAAACTCGACCCGTGCAGGATTCTAATCCAAACCATCCAATGACAGCTTTTCTTCTAGAATTGTCATATATTTAGCAACAAGCTTCCTCTCTGATCAGATACCCTGTACGTGATGGAGATGTTTATCTTAGTCCTTTAAAACCGCAAACCATAAAAATAACAGACAAAAAAACTGACACGCATTGCAAAGGTCTAACTGGTCTTTACATTTTTTTTTATTACAATAGGAAATACTTTCAAAGTTGTCCTAGTTCTGCTGGTTCTCCTGGTTGTTGTTGCTGTTGCTGGTGGCCTTTTATTTCATTTCTTGTCAGGTAAGTTCTGTTTACAAAATAATGTCAATGTCAAATTTATTTATATAGCACTTTAAAAGAGGTATAAAACTGCACCAAAGTGCTTTACAGTAAAGACAACAACACCAATTAACAAAATAGAATGTGAAACACTGCTTCAATTAAAAGCCGAAGAATAAAAATACGTTTTAAGAAGCTATTTAAAATGATCCAGGCTGAGAACTGCTTTCATTTGAAGAGGTAAATTGTTCCACAGAATTGGAGCAACAACAGAGAAAGCCCGATCTACTTTCATCTTAAGCCGAGTCCGAGGAACTATCAGTAGTAGTTGATTATTTGAAAGTAGACTTCTCGACATAGACTGGAATTTTAAAAGGTCTCTAAGATAAGGAGGAGCTAATCTATTTAAGACTTTATAAGTTATTAAAAGAATCTTAAAATCTGTTCGGTAAATGACAAGCAGCCAGTGTAAAAAGGCCAGTATAGGCTTTATATGGTCACGCTTGTAGTATGAAGACTCTGACAAAATAATACAACTTGAGTTTTACTTTGATTAAGGTGAAGAAAGTTTTGTTCCATCCAAGATTTGACTTCAGCTAGACAACCTATCAATAGCTGAAGAGATCCATTTTCCCCATTTTGTAGTTTAAGTGGCATATAAATCTGAACATCATATGAAAAGCAATGAAAACAAACACCAAACTTATGGAAAATCTGACTAAGAGGCACCAGAGTTGGGACCTGGGGGGCACCCAACTCTGAGCCCCCCAGGTCCCAAGGACCCCGAACCAGCCCACGCGCCCCGTAGGACTCGCCCCACAGCACCCCACTACACTAAGTGATGGAGCCGAGTACTCCAGATTCTTATGGTCAGTCAAAACCAGAAACAGTTCTTCGGGTCCTTCGAACCAGTGTCTCTAGTCTTCAAGGGCTAATTTAACTGCCAGGAGTTCCTGATTCCCCACATCATAGTTACGCTCAGCCTGTGACAATGTCCTAGAAAAAAAAGCACAAGGGTGAATCCGACCATCCGAGGTCCTCTGGCTCAGGACAGCACCTGCCCCAGTGCTAGAAGCATCATTATCTCTCCCTATCAGGGGACTGGAGAACTGGAGCAGTCGTGAACAGGATCTTGAACTAGGTGAAAGCCTCCTATGCTTGACCACTCCAAACACATTTAACCTTGGAAAAGATTAAGGCATTAAGTGAGATGAGAGTCATCTTAGATTTGTTTTGCACTGAAATTGTTCTTAAAGGTTCCTGGTCCGATTCCTTCCTGTTGTAGTCCACCAACTCCCTGACACCGCTTTTTTTTCCATTAAAAAAAAAATAAATGTAATAATCCAGTTGCTACCTTTCCCATCAACATAAACTCACTAACTGACTCTTTCTGTGTGATAGCAATGGTAATATTGATCAGATCCTGTGTGTGTCAGAAAGGTTATCCAGTGTCATAGCTTGGCCTAATCTGTTACAATGGTGTTCCATATTTTTAATAAATAAACTTTAAATACAGCTCCCCATAAACCTCTCCATTACAGCCTCTTCTTCTGCTTCAGCTATGTTGAGGGGACTCCAACCCTCAAATAAAATTAGGTGTTGTTTTTAAAAAGGCAGTGTACCTCATGGGGTTGGGCTTTGCCGTTTGAACCCACTGTTTAACACTTCCTTATGTTCCCTTCAAATAAGAAGCTGTTAGGCTCTTAGCCTGCATAATCATTTCTTATTGTCTCCTGCTCAAGTTGTATGGTTTTAATATATGGTATTACGCTGATATCTGATTTAAAATATGTATTTTGTCTATTTGTCTTTTCAGCTTCTCAGGATCCTTCGACTTCAGATGTGGAGGTTTGGGAAGGCACTCAGTCTGTTGTGCTACCATGCCAGTATAGCAAAGTATTAGAAGAAATTGTTACAGTGACATGGAGCCGCTTGGATCTCAGCCCCAGCACTGTCCATGAACGTGGTGAAGGAGACATTCTAATTAATCAAAATAAACATTATAGTGGACGAACATCCATGAGACCAGATGCTCTGGATTCTAGTATCTTTAGCCTTATTCTAAAAGAACCAGTACCTTCTGACAGCGGAAACTACATCTGTAGCATCACTGATGAAGGAGCAGAACGTCTGATGAAAGTTCAGCTGCATGTCAGAGGTTAGCTACCTTTGTCTACATACACTCCTCCCACATCCAGTTCCCCATCATAATACAAAAACTCTGTTACTTGTTCTTTGTTTAGTAAACATCTAAACTATGAATCAAAATCTAAGGAACGGAATAAAAGATTTTCCAAGTCATTCTACCAAGTTCTTGTATTTACAACTTTTGAATGTCTTACATAAGATCCAGGAAAATCCAGGACGTAGACATGGAGAATTCTAATGACGATCGTGGCATAGGAGGTAGCTCTGAGAATTACAACACTGCATCATTACAGGATGCAACCCATGAAATAAGTCTCGTCATGAAATATGTTTGCCTTTAAATATTCAATAGTTAACCGTTAGTGGTAATATAAATAAGTAGAAGTGTTTTGAAATAAGGCAAATCATCTTATACATCACATTAAGTCGAAATTGGGGTCAGCAGATATTGAAAAAAATGTATTGATTCTACATTATGGTAGCCAATGTTATATATAATTATAGAATTGTCCAAAGAGCTTCAGTTTGTATACTCCTGATCTAGAGCGTTCTTAAAATAATTTTTATCCCATTTTTGCTAGAAGAGATATTTTTGTTTTGTTTAAACTGAATTTATGTTTTCTTTAAGTTTGAAAGACTGGGTCTGCTGGAAGTTTCTTCCTGTTAAAAGGGAGTTTTTCCTCTCCACTGTCGCTACAAGCATGCTTAGTGTGAGGGATTGCATTCGAGTCAAAGAGTTGATGCAATCAACTGATTTTCCTTAGATAGATAACTTTGAATCAATCTGCCTGGATGATCTGGTGCCTTGAGATGACATGTGTTGTGAATTGGCGCTATAAAAATAAACTGAATTGAATTGAAAGATTAGACATAGGAGGGAAAGAGCCCTTCCAAAGGAGATGTAGAAGTCATGGTTTAGAGACATGGCAGCAATGTTAGCACCGAAAATAACTTATAATTTTGTAAACCCACATGTATTTATTAAAACAGCATTAATTGCTGGTGACATTTCCCTCCTCTGATATATGATAATCTAAATAAGTTCAGTATCATTTCAAATTTAGTTTACAAAATGCAAATAATTGGCCAAGATGTGGTGTTCTAATCATGTAAACTCCAGTTGTATTCCTTTAATGAAGGAGACATAACAAATGTATATCATTATTGCTACTAAATGTGATCACTATGTTCAAAGAATGCACTAGTATTTAAAGGAAAACTCTAAGATAGGTTAACATCACCCTTTAAGTGCCACATTATTGAGACAAAATAACATGTGTGACTAAGATTAACTGGTTTTTATATTTTTTCCCCAGGAATAGTCCCACCCTGGGCAGTAGTTATCCTGGTTTTCTTTGTTTTCCTGGTTCTGCTGGTTTTTCTGTGTGTGGTTTGCTGCAAGTACTGGTAGTAAAATCAGATGAGGTAAGTCTTAGATGTAAGTTCTTTATTAATATTGTAACAACTACATGAAAATGTTTTCCAGTTGGAGAAATTCTGCATGCTGTTTGTCATCAGCAATTTTCAAGACTTGCCACAGAGAAAAAAGCTTTCGTTAGATCTTAACTTTAACTAGATTATGTTAACGCCACAAAAAAGATGCTTTGCTCTGGCTTAATGCCTAGGGTAATTTCTCTGCTAGTAGATTAACCTTACCCCAAGTCTCAAATAATTTTCAGCCTTGAACAGATTTTCTTGCAGGATTGTTACAGGGAGAACTATTTACTGAGGCCATGCGTGCTGCAGAACACTGCCTTTGGCGCCTTCTTTATGGCTGCCAAGGGCCCCACCTTGAGTCGGCTCCCTGTAGCCCTTTATCTCTGTGGAAAGATAGGAGCCACATTGTTGAGGAAGAGGGGGAAAGAAAAGCATGTTTCACACTTACCCTTGACAGGATACAGTTTACAGCACAAGAAAAGCACAGGTAATTCAAGATAAACATTTAAACAGAAGGAAAATATTAGAGGCTGGTGTCACATTAAAGTCAATCTGACATTTGAGTTTATCGACCAGCACTACAGGTCTGGGTGCATCCACAGGTGTTCGCATGTAGGGGAGGGGGGAGCAGTTCTTCTGTGCCCTTCCGCCATAACATCCAGAGGACATTTTGATAAGGGGGGAGGCCGAATCCAGAAAAACACTTATTGTTTTGAGAGTCAAAAGTCAAAGTCAAAAAGCCTTTATTGTCATTATATTCTGTGACAGATACAATGAGATTTGGGACTTCCATAACAGCTACCGTGAAATAAAAATAAAATAAAAAATATATAAAAAAAAAATATATAGATATATTAAAAGGAAAATGAAAAGGAAATGTAAACAGTTACAAAAAATATATATAAATATATTAAAGGAAATGTAAACAGTGAAAAGGAAATGTAAACAGTGAGCAGACTGTACAGGGATTTTCTGTCAGCCTTGAGTCTTTTCTTGCTGGCTCTACGTGGTGAATCCAATATTGCTAATTTGTTGGGATTTTCAACATTAAAGCGATCGTGAACATCCAAGATATTTTTACAACTCATGTTTGAGTTCAACCACCGCAGCCGGCCTGCATTCCGCTCCTGCTCATTCACAGCCTTTGTGAGGGCATCAACCCTTGCCGACAGCCTGATTAATGCCCAAGTTGCCGCCGTCATCCTCTGTAATTGTAGATACATTAGGTATCCTGCAAATACAAACAGGATAAATCTGAGTATCATAAATCCGAAAATCCATACATCTTTAATATCCTCCACTGACAACATTGTGAAACACACCACCCTCCAAGCTTCCAGGTATCCATGGTGTATCCCACAAAGTATGACCCGGCAGGACAGGACGGGTGCCCTAAATGCCAAAACAGTTGGATTATTTTTTTCGGTGTGATGGAGAAAAGTCTTGGCAAAATAAAGTCCGACATCTGATTGTTTAACATGTAATTCAGCCTATACCCTCGGTTCAAATTATGTGACTCCACCTGGCAGCTGCTGCTAATTGTAGCTATTACCGTAAATTAGAGTTGTTCTCCCGGGTATGCTTGCTACTCCAAATCCATGCCACTCTAGAGTGGAGCAGATCATTCAGGCAGGAACTCAGTTGCAGAAAAATGAAGTGGATCCGATTGATTTATGAGAAAACGACTGTGTGCAGACTGTGGCTCCGTTATGTGGACTTTTATTAAACAAAACAAATCTGTGTATAGGCTTCAGTCAATTGACAGGTATAATAAATAGCATTTGATAATAAGAAAAAACAAAAAAACTAAACAAAGAACTAAATATTTAAACTCACTTAACAATCATGAAGAAAAAGAAGCTTTATACTGCAGTATTTTTAAGATATTTATATCTTAATACCAAATATTTGATCCACGGTACTATTGGTACACATTAAAAAAATTATGATATTGTAGAAGGCTAGGTGCTAATGTAATAAACATTGTTCATCTACAGGTTGTCTGAATTGAGTAAGGCAAACAAGAAACTGCCAAGTGAAGTGACTGCAAGTGTACAGCTAGGGACATCCCAGACATAAGGGTATTACTGAAGCAATAATACAGGACTTTATTAATCCACGCAACCTCCCACTATCTTTGATCGACAAGCCCAGCCTACATAAATTATTGTAATTATTTTAATTAAATATGTAATTAGAATTTATTGTGAGATTAATTGATTATTGCAACAGACATTTGTGGAGTTTGGAATCTGACGTAGGGGCAATTCTTGCAAGTATAGAAAGTTTTATTTTTACGTCCGCAGATGGAGAGACAGCTCTGACTTGGGCAAGCCCAACACAGACATTTATACTGTATAAATCCCAACACACACTCTCCCTTGGGACCAACCCACCCCTGCATGAAGAACTTTCACTCACAAACATTGGTTATTCTCAAAACAACTTCAGTTCATCAAGAACATTACCTGTTAGGTTAATATCTTTCACTGGCCGGATAAACATTTCACAACAACTGTCTTCTTCACAGCACGAGGGAGTCTTAAGCAACTTAAAGGGCATGTATCTATATTTCACCCTTGTCTACATAGTGACAAGGCAACCCACTCTTAACTCACTTTTAACACACGATTTCTCTAAAATCACTCCTATTAGGCCAAGAAAAAACATGCTTGCACACATACTCAAGACTTGACTTGGACTTGCAAAAAATGACTTGTGATGATGTCTGGTGTAAGCCTACTGTCATGATAGGTTTAAGCGATCTGACCTACATGCAGAGAACCACTCAGTGACCAAATGAAAAAGTTTAACAGGTTTATTATATGTAGCTGAATAACAGAAGTTGGGTCTGGAACTCAGTGGACTGGTGAACTGGAACTGGAAAGTCTGAAGGAGAGATCACAGTAATCAGTTCAGGGACCGTAGGAAATTTGACTGAGGCTTGAATATTACTGGAGAGGGACTCATGTTTGAGGGGGCTCTTGTCAACCCTTGAATCCAGCTTGTGGGGGAACTCGAGAAGAGGGAACTCGTTGGAGGGCGGACAGATAGGCTAGCGTTGGACCCAGAGGAGTTAAGGAGCGGACTGTCACTTGGATTTCCGATGAGAACTTGAACGGATCATGTGGAGGTTTTCCCCTGCTCAGTGTGTACTCAGTTAATCCTTCCAGGGGGAGAAGGTCCAGGTATCCAGTTACTCAGAAAGGCTTCCTGCCGAAGCGCGAAGACAAAAAAAAAAAACTTGTTATGACTCAGAGAAACACACAAAGGGCTGGAATGGACAGGCTTGAGTTGTGAAACATGGAAAGAAGGATGGATCCTGAGAGTGGAGGGGAGACTAAGGCGGACAGCAGATGGGCCGATGATCCTCTCCACCTCGTAAGGGCCAATGAAGTGGGGAGACAACTTCTTGGACATGGCCTTGAGGGGAATGTCTCTAGTGGACAGCCAAACCTTTTAGCCAGGGGTGAACGTAGGGGCGATGCGCCTGCTGCGGTCAGCCCATCAACAGTTTTGTTTAGAAGTGCGTCCGAGAGCCGCTGGAGTCCTACTCCAGACTGCTTTGCAGCGGCGAATGTGATGCTGAAAAGAAGGGACGGCAATGTCTGCCTCAGCAGGAAAAAGAGGAGGCTGATACCCCAATCACTGCATGAAAAGTGAGATTTTCGTCCCCGTAAACTCCCGCAGATCTCCCTGATTTTCGTCAGTTTCCGACAATTTGCAACCCGCGCTTGTCCTCGTTTGTCGTGCCACAAATTGTCGGAAACGGACTCTGACGTATGTGG
>NW_015151008.1:553113-568003 GCF_000732505.1 Cyprinodon variegatus | reverse complement strand
TAAAACCCCCCTGCAACCCTGATTTGCATTTGTATAGCTCACAGCATTTTCATTTACATGTTAAAGCCTCCCCTAGAATTCCATGGGGGGGAGGCATGGGGGGAACACTACCTAAGAAAGTCCACGTCAATTTCTGACCATTTACGGGAGTTTTCGGCGAAGCCTGCAAATTGCCGTAAACTGCCGCTAACCTGAAGTTCCACAACAATCTATAGTGCCGCATATTGACGAAAATCCCACTTTTCATGCAGTGAATGAGGCTTCAAAACGGGACAGACCTGTGGCAGAAGAGGTGTGTGAATTGTGGGAATACTCAACCCAGGGAAGATACTGGCTCCAATCAGTTGGGTTAGTGACAGTCAGGCATCTGAGGGTGGCTTCCAACTCCTGGTTCATGCGCTCGACTTGTCCGTTTGACTGTGGATGATAACCAGAGGTGAGTGAGACCTTGGCCCCGAGGGCCGAACAAAAACTTCTCAAAGCCTGAGATATAAACTGAGGTCCTCGGTGCGATAGGATGTATTGGGGAATCCCATGTAGGCGGAAAACATGTTTAACCAGGAGCTGGGCCTTCTGAAAAGCTGTGGGTAGTTTCCCTAACAAGACAAGGTGGCAGGCCTTGGAAAAATGGTCGATTATGGTTAGGATGGTGGTCATACCTTTAGAGGTGGGAAGTCCAGCGATGAAGTCGGTAGCAATATGAGACCAGGGTCGTTTTGGGAATGGGCAATGGCTGTAATAGCCCAGCTGGAGGCTGATGAGAGGACTTGTTCCGAGCACAGGTCGGGCAGGCTAAGACGAACTCTTTCATATCCTTCTGCAGGGATGGCCACCAGAAACGCCACAGTCAGGCTGAAGCCTGGATGAACAGAAAATTTAGAAGAATGAAGCCAGTTAATAACTCGAGCACGAATAGTAGTGGGGACAAAAATCCTGTTGGGAGGACCAGTTCCTGGATCAGACTCAAACTGTTGAGCCTGTTTAACAAGGCCCTCAACCTCCCAAGTGACAGTGCCTACAGAGCAGCTAGGAGGGAGAATAGGAGCAGGAGACTTCTCAGAACTGTCTAGAGAGAGCACCAGGCTTTATGTTTCAAGACCCGGGACAGTAGGAAATAGAGAGGTTAAAAAGAAAAAAAGTGACCAACGGGATTGACGAGGATTAAATGTCTTAGCAGACTGAATGTAGAAAACATTCTCGTGGTCTGTCCATACCATACATACCTACATCCATACATATCAACAAATGCATTGAAAAAGTCAGCACCACAATGAACATCATCACCCGGGCCAACCAGTGACCCTGGATTACTGAGGAGGTTAGATAAACACCAAAAGCAGGGAACACAGCCTTCAAGTCTGGTGACACAGAGGCACTGCGGAAAATGAGAGCCTCGAACCATGCCATCAAGTTCGCGAAGCGGAGCCACAGCCAGAAAATCCAGCATCTTTTCCACGATGCCAGCAACATCAGGAATTTGTGGCAAAGAATACGGGAAATTACAAAATACAACAAACTGGGTGTAGCTGACTTCCTAAGTCAGTGGTAGGCTCCACTAATAGTGCCATGTCCTTCACTCTTTACCTGAGCCTGGCATATCTGGAGAAGAACACCCATGAGCAAATGCTGTTGCAGAAAAACTGGAACATCTGGGCTTCAGCACACCCCTTTGCAATTGGCTGCTAGACTTCCTCAATGACAGACCTCAGTCAGTCTGGGTCAGACAGAACACCTCTGAGGTCATCACCCTAAGCACAGGCTCCCCTCAGGGCTGGGCCCTGAGCCCCCTAATGTTGACCCTAATGACACATGACTGCGTCCCCAGGAACACAACAAATCACATAGTGAAGTTTGCAGACGACACTACAGTGGTGTGCCTCATAAGAGACAATAATGACAGAGACTACAACAAGGAGATGGAGTAACTGCTGGATTGGTGTAGAGACAACACACTGATCTTGAACGTGGAGAAGACGAAGAAGATCATCGGTCCACTTTAGGAGGAACCGCCCTGAAAAAGCTCCAATTCTCATTAACAGCTCAGCTGGGGAGGTGGTCGGTAGCATCACAGATGTGCACATCACAGACAACCTCACCTGGTCTGTTAATACCAGCTCTCTAGTCAAAAGGGCATAGAAGCTCTTGTGGTTCCTGCAGAGGATAACCCATCCTCACAACCTTCCACAGAAGCACCATGGAGAGTATTCTGACCAGCTGTCTCACTGTGTGGTATGGGGGACATGAGAATAGTGGTGTGGACAGCAGAGAGGATCATCCGGCCTCCTCTTCCCTCCATTAAAGACATTTCATCACGGTCTGGGGCACGCAGTGTTATTATTATAACTGGTCACATTATCAGTGACCCGTAACATTATCAGTTGCAGAGGAAGAGGCTTTGCAGCATTTGATGCAGGTCCAGCAGGTTCTGTGAGAGCATCAGATTTTCTCCTACAGGTTTTCTCCTTACATTCTGATCACCACTGCACTATTATAAAATGGAAATGTTCATTTCACTGTTGTAAGCTGCCCTGTCAACATGGGAGTGGGAAACAACACTGCCAAATTAGATTGGTTGGTTTAATCAAAAGGTTGGTTGAACACATAACTTCTAACCAGATTAAAACCAAAAATTTGTGGAAAACCTATAATTTATAAAAATAAATGATCAACACTTTTCATTTTGCTCATCATTGCCCTATTTGCACAAACACTGTCTGCTTGCGCTTATGTCACTGAAATAACAGAAAAACAGTGTACTTTAAAATATTGTTTTCTTCTAAGACATTTTTTGCAACAAAAAACTTACAAAAGATTTTATTTCAAATTTCAAAATATCTTAAATGAAAAAAAAAACATTTGCAAAAAATCTCATTATATTGCTAGCTGTACTTTTGCACTCCACCAGTAGGTGGTCACGTATTCACATGAGGCTTCAAGAACTGTGGGGATTGCTGAAGCAATTTGCCCAAACGGTTCAATGCCTCATGAGGCTTCATCTCGCCATCACTACTAGAAACCAGTATATATGGTAGACAGAACAAAGACTGGGGTAATCAGCTGATATGGAGCAGGTGTGGAAAGAAATGACTAGAGTGGAGCTAGGGAAAGGGAGACAGGCCCAAGGTGGCAACATAGAGCAACTCAAGACTGGTTAAATACAACACAAAATGGAAAATAAGATCAACAAAACATAATGACTTAGATAACTGGAAACTTAAGAATAAAAGTCCAAAAGGGGAAAAGTTGTATGTAACCGAATTTTGGTTTGTATCTGTGTATACAAAATGACAATAAAGTGAATCTAAGTCTATATATATATATATATATATATATATATATATATATATATATATATATATATTCTTATACATATATAGACTTATATATATATATATATATATATACTGTCAGTCTGACTCCAAGTCTCTCTTTTTTTTTCTTTAGGAAGCAACCTCCACTTTTCTGAAAACAGGAAAAGGGCAAGTGACATGGATCACCAAACTCTTTTACTCTTCACTTCAGACTCAATGAGCCAATTAAAATGACTATATCACCACAGTGGTATAGAAATGATGATTAAATCAACATTCTGTTGGAAAAATCTGGATCTTTAACAGTGTCAGTTAATTTAATTAAGTCTTTGATCCAAAGTTTGGTTTGTATGGTGAAAAGTCTTTACAGACCGTATTCATTTATACATATACTTATAAAATTCTAAAAAAGTATTGCTACTCCATATCTTTTCCTTATCTAATAACTTATATATATACCGTGTTTCTTGAATAAAAACTACCTTTCAGTGATTTTATTTTAATCTGTCTATTTCCCTTTTTTTGGTTGTAGAGTCACTTCGTACCAGTGAATGTCTTTAGAAGCGTATCTCTGACTTTCTATTTAAACTGTGCAAAAAATAAAAATAAAAAATAAACTGTGCAAACCTGTAATGCATGGCTTAAAATACCCATCACCTTATAATCAAACAAACAGAAAATAGGTACACTGCAAAATTTTTCCCTGTGAATTTACGATAAATTAAAGTGCAAGTGTTGCATTACTTTCACAGTACCGATTGCAACAATATACAACAAATCATACAACAACCTACTGTAATTTTACAACTGTGATATTATAATAAGTTGCTGTAACAGCAGAAATGTATACTGTAACTTTACAGCTTCAATGACAAAGCAATTACCTTGATATTACAGTACCTTACCTTGAAACTACAGCATTTTCCTGCACATTTATACCTATAAGGCCCTGTACTATTACAGTGTATATTGTGAAAGTAATGTACATGTTGAAGGTAATTTACTGTGAATTTATGTTGATTGTGCTAAATTTGAACAGTAATTTACTGTGAAAATAATCCAAATTATTAAATTTACTCTAAATTTACAATTATTACGGCCAAAATGCATCTGATTTTGTCATGAGCAAGATAATGTATGTCCCAGTATTCAAAGCCAGATAGAAACAAAACTCTGCGGACCTGCAGAGGTTGCAGGGGTAGATGGGGTGGATAGGGAGAAACTAAGGTAAATTATCATGATAACCTGACGGAAGATGATTATCCATGTGAGTCACTTACCTGAGTTAAGAATGTTAAACTGAAATATGTTGCTGAATGCTGAATGATTTCTGTTAATAAACTCTTATATTTTGAACAGAAGTTTTGGTGAATTCATTCTATGTACACTGGGGAGAACAAGTATTTGATACATTGTTGATTTTTCAGGTTTACCAACTTGCAAAGCTTGTAGAAGACTGTAATTTTTATCATAGGTACTCTTCGGCTGTGAGTGATGGAATCTAAAACAAAAGTCCAGAAAAATACAATGTATGATTTTTAAATAATTAATTTCCATTTTATTGTGTGAAATAAGTATTTAATAATCTATCAAGATATATAAGAATTTTGGCTCTCACAGAAATGTTAGTTCTTCTTTAAGAAGCCCTCCTGTTCTCCACTCATTACCTGTGTTAACTGCACCTGTTTGAACTCGTTACCTGTATAAAACACACCTGTCCACACACTCAATCAATAACACTCCAGCATCTTCACAATGCCCAAGACCAGAGAGCTGTGTAAGGACATCAGGGATAAAATTGTAGACCTGCACAAAACTGGGATGGGCTGCAGGACAATAGGCAAGCAGCTTGGTGAGAAGGCAACAACAGTTGGTGCAATTACTAGAAAATGGAAGAAATACAAAAAAAGGAAAATCTCCCTCGGTCTGGGGCGCCGTGCAAGATCTCACCTCGTGGAGCATCATTGATCTTGAGGAAGGTGAGGAATGAGCTCAGAACTACACGGCAGGACCTGGTCGATGAGCTGAATAGAGCTGGGACCACAGTCTCAAAGAAAACAATCAGTAACACTCTACGCCGTCAAGGATTAAAATCCTGCAGTGCATGCAAGGTGCCCTTCCTCAAGCCAACGCATGTCAAAGCCCGTCTGATGTTTGCAAATGACCATCTGAATGATCCAGAGGAGGAATGGGAGAAGGTCATGTGGTCTGATGAGACAAAAATAGAACTTTTTGGTTTAAACTCCACTCGTCATGTTTGGAGGAAGAAGAATGATGAGTACAACCCCAAGAACCCAACCGTGAAGCATGGCGGTGGAAGCATCATTCTTTGGGGATGCTTTTCTGCAAAGGGGACAGGACGACTGCACCATATTTTGGGAAGGATGGATGGGGCCATGTATCGTGAGATTTTGGCCAACAACCTCCTTCCCTCAGGAAGAGCAATTGAGATGGGTGGTGGCTGGGTCTTCCAGCATGATAACCACCCAAAACTCACAGCCAGGGCAACTAAAGAGTGGCTCCTTAGGAAACATCTTAAGGTCCTGGAGTGGCCTAGCCAGTCTCCAGACCTGAATCCAATAGAAAATCTTTGGAGGGAGCTTAAAGTCCGTGTGGCCCAGCGACAGCCCCGAAACCTGAAGGCTCTGGAGGAGATCTGTATGGAGGAGTGGGCCAAAATCCCTGCTGCAGTGTGTGCAAACCTGGTCAAGAACTACAGGAAACGTCTGATCTCTGTAATTGCAAACAAATGTTTCTGTACCAAATATTAAGTTTCATTGTTCTGGTGTATCAAATACTGATTTCACACAATAAAATGGAAATTAATTATTTAAAAATCATACATTGTATTCTTCTGGATTTTTGTTTTAGATTCCATCACTCAAAGTTGAAGAGTACCTATGATAGAAATTACAGTCTTCTACAAGCTTTGCAAATGGGAAAACCTGAAAAATCAACAGTGTATCAAATACTTGTTCTCCCCACTGTATGTGCAGAATTAACTGACCATGATTAGTGCTCAAATCACTCTTTCATTTATTGTTCTAACACACAGCTAGTAGGGCATGTGTTCATAAACAGTATATAACAGCCGAAATAATATCTGATTAAATAAGATATTTTACCATCCCTACCGGGGAGGGCAATGAACATCTTAAAGTATCAGAAATATAAATTCCCAGCTGGCTGGGAATAGAATAGAATATAAAATCCCAACATTAATGTGACATCCTTCCTGGATGGGCATTGAACTTAAGATCACAACACCTAATAGATGGAGGACTTCTGACTGAATGTTTCCAGGGTCAGAAGGAGATTACGAACTGATGTTTTTGAGACGGTGAGAACTCTTTAGTCGGGATGGCTCTAATAGTTTAGATTTAAAACTGATATAGAAGTAACAGTTTCTATTGGGGACAAAAGGTAGATTTGTTTTGGGTTTTTTTACACTTGGGAACCAAAAGACCCTGGCATAGGAACGTGAGGCTCTGTCTAAGCACTGAGAGGAAGGTTGTAGGTGCCACCAGAAGGTACTTAATTTTACTGGGACATCGGTAATCTAGATAGGAATCCCCCCTCTCCCCAACCAGTGTATAAACTTTACACTACACATATTTAAACGGTACTATATTTTACACTTACACTATGATAAGTAATAATAATGCATTTTAATTTCAGTGGTGCTTATAAAGAAACAAAACTCTTACAAGAAATTAATAACGCATAGCTAAAAACTATACAACTACTAAAATTATTAAACAAAGAAAGTAAGTAGGGCCTAAAATAAGGTGAAAGTTTAAAGAAGAAAAATTTAAAATGGAGGAATTAACCTAAAATTAAAATGACAAAAAAACAAAATTAAATTGGCAAAAGTATGTTGAGGAAAAGGAAAAAGATTTTGATGAGAAAAGCAAAGCTATGGAGATGACAAAATTATGTGGTGAGAGGGAAAACTGACTTAAAGGATTGAAACGACAGTCCTTTCATGAAAAAGGCTTCTTTTATATGGTAAAGAACAACTTTATGTTTTTTATTTTTATTTTATTCATTTAAATCATCAGAAAACTTTTCCTTCCGCTAATCATTTTTTTTTGTTTGTTTTGTTTTTTTTTTCCTTTTTTTTGCTCGCTGCCCTTTAATGAATACTCCCTCAACGGACCCACTCCCTGTGGAATTCAGACCTGGAGGACTTGCCCCCCCCTCCCATTAGCCCGCTGGAAAAAGGCAGCCTGCTTCAAGCACTCATCTCCCCCCACCCCTTTATCCATATTCTGGATAAAGAAAATAGGTGGTTTGAGAGGGGCGTGAAGGAAGCCATCTATGTTAAGAGAGAAAAACCAACTTTAAACAGAGGTGGTGGACTCAGATTCCAGCTTCCAAAAGCATACAATTCAATCATAGACATGATCCCTTCCAGATATCACCAAACCCCCCACCCCATCACAGAGGAACAAGGGACCCACCCGCCCCAGCCGGTGAACAATACCTCCTTAACGACCAACCCTTAACAATCATAGACAGGTTTCAGGTATTACAGGAGACAACCCCCCCCTTAATGGCAATCCCCCCTTTAACGACCGACCCCTAGAATCATAGACAGGTTCAGATATTACAGGCTAACGATGGAACTAACGACCCATTCATCGGTTACCATTGCATGTTTCCAAGCGATACAAGGCGTTGTCTATATAAGACTCAAACTCACTGCGGATCCAGACATTTGAATTGAGAAAGCTTCCTGGAGAGGTGGCGAAACGTCTTCAAATCTTGAAAACCAAGTCCAGTGGATATTTTTTGAATTTTTACGGAATGACTATGACCTGGATGACTGAGAACCTTCATCAGAGGTTCTGATATCACAATAAATAAAGTTGAATTAACAAGTTAAACAAATTAACAGATTGTGTTGTAATAATTGGGCATTTCTTCAAATAGGCAAGAAATTGTGTCATTATTTAAATGCTAAAGTTTAATTTGTTAATCTTAATTCTTTAAGGTAAAAACTAAATCTGTGTGTAGAGCAAAGTCATTTGTATAAACATAAATTAGGCTGATCGAATTTGCTTTTTAATTACAGACAATTCATTAAGTACATGTATCTTAAGCTAATCTTGTCAAAAGTTTGAAACCTTGGATCCAATATTCAAAACAGACAAATCTGGATGAGTTAAAAAAGTCCTTATTGAACACCCAGCATGCAGCTGCTCGTCAGCTGGAGCGGATAAACCAGACCCTCTGTGGGAACAGAAACTCAGTTCAGTGACTAGGAACAAAGGGCTGATAACTACTAAAGCAATGGCCACTGACCTGGTTCAGAGTTCAGTCCGATCCCAGAAGAAGGAGATGAATCCGAGAGGGAGACGTTCATCCGCTTGCAGTTGGTGCCGCCCCTGAAGCTCTCGGTGATGAATGGAGCAGAAGACAGCCAACACCAAGGAGCAACAGTGTCCAGAAGGGAATGTCCAAAGTCATAGCTGAACTAAGTTCACATACCACAAGATCAAAGAGTCGAAGAGGTACAGAAAGAAAATCCAAGCCGAGGTCAGTAGCACAGTCCAGGTTCGATAAACCAGCAGAATCTAGGAATAGCACAGAACAGAGCAGATAAACAGCAGTTAGGGGCAAAGCAAAACTCAGGATCCACAGGGCTCAGCTGGTTCAGAACTTTAGAGTTACACAGAAACACTTGAACAATCTGGCACTGGTACCTGGAAAACACACAGCATATATAGGAGCTGGAAACAGGTGGGTCAGATAAGCAGTAATGAAAAACCGGGCAGAGCTAAACTGGTTAGTGGAATGAGCAATCAAGCCAGCCACCAGTGCCAGGATCATGACAGAGCTGGAATAAATATGCAAATTTATTAAACATAAGTAATTGTTAATAAATATACGGTGTTCCGTATGTGTTACTACGGTGTAGAGGTCTTAAAGCTTTTTTTTCACCAAAACTGTATTTTGTTCTCCGGTCATCTTGTCAAGATTAAATATATATTAATATGGTTCTCAATTTCCAAAAACCATGATGTGGCACAACACTACATAACTCACACAAGAGGAAGTACTTTAAGATAAGTCTTTTGATATTTGCCTTTCTTTGCGACCACCTCCACGGTCACAAGCTAGGTTGAGCATGCAGATAGAAAAGCCTGGTGTAAAGCATGTCAGGCTTATGTGTGCCTGTTTGTATTTTCAGAAAACATTTTTATAGATCAAGAACACATCTCCCATTACCTGATCTTTGCCATGTGCAGAATGAAGATCACTTTTTATCCTGATAGAGGAATCATCCTAATTAGATAAATTACTTGGAAAACATTAGTTCTGAAACACAACATGCAGGTAATAATGTTAGGATTTAACAGATATCAGTAATAATAACCGTAACACCAGAAACAAGCTCTGCTGGGTTCTTTGCTTCTACTCTAAGTCTACTGATGTTCCTTCATTTCAACCACAGCCTCAGTTTCTCAGTTTCTGCATCTGAATGAGTTTCCATCCAGTCCCTGAGAGCTGAGCATCAGTCTGTTGCTGCTGTCATCTGTTGGACCACATGTTTGGATGATGTCAGATTGTTTTCCTCATTTGTCATGTTTTAATCTCACTCAGCAGCAGGAGTCCCACCGCATCAATGCATGAGGCTGAAGTGTCCAGCAGGTGGCAGCACACATACAGAAACACACAAAAATAAGGAAGAGAGCAGTTAAAACAAAAGTTGCTGCTATTTTTTTATTTTCTTTCTCTCTAAGGTTAGATAATCTCATTTTATTTGGGCTCCAGGCGACTTCCTGCTTCATTAAACAGAGTTTCTGCAGAGGAACAGGACAGACTGCAGGTTAGCTGAGCTGAACAACCATCCAGACATGATGAAGAGCAGCAGGACAGCAGAGAGGAAACCTGCTGAGAAAAACAGTCAGAGATTAATCCTGATTTTAGCTTTAATTTATAGAAAACTGAAGTTATAACAGAGACAGACAGAGAGATTGATCAGATCTGCAGATTAAACTATCAGTAGAGTCTAGAATAAAACCTGATAATCTGCAGTTTGGATGTTTGAAAAGGTGCAAAAGATTAAAGAGGAAAAAATCAGAATAAACCAGGCTGGTTTAGCTTCAGAGAAAATGAGGCAAAATGAAAAAAAAAAAAAAAAACTGAGTAAACTTCGAAGTGAACTGTTAAATAAAAGGTCCGATTATAATTTAAGACTATCAAACTTGGATGTGATTTAGTCTTAAAAAGTTTCTGCAGTTTTATTTTAAAGCCGACAAATAAAAAAAGGAGGAAATCAGATGGAGGTGTATTTTGGATTTGGAACAAGGAGTCGTGTTTTACAGAGAGCTTCTGGTTCAGCGGTTGAACAGCTTCAGGACGAGAGCTGGAACCATATAAAGACAAAACACGCTGCTGCTGCTCAGAGCGCACACACTGCAGCACACTGAGAGCGTTTGGCCGACCCAACAAGGGCATTCAGAGAGTCTACTGTGGTTCAGAGCTGCACTCCATCATGCTGAGGGACTCCTCCACTGAATCAGTCACTCCTCCACCTGATCTCAGCCTCCTAAAGGCCACAGATTTACACTGCTGTTTGCTCTGAGGCCTTTAAATAAATCTGCTTCAAACATCTGATTAAAGGTTAAAGCCTCCAGCTGTGGATCTCAGGCTTTAGGTTCTGTTCACACATAGAAAACCTGCCGACTTTCTGATCCTAAAACACTGGGATCATATATTGGTTCAGGTAGATGTCTGTGATCAGAACTGGTTCTTTAGTCACATCTTGGTTCAAACTCTCACCCCCAGTTAAACACCTCAGAACTAGATGGTTTCCTCCTCCAGTGCCCCCCCGATCATCCTGATAATAAAGGAAAGTTGGAGGCTTCAGTCGTCACAGAAGGACCAAACCAGTTAGAATGGGTTTATTTTTCACTGAGAGTGAGATTATTGGATTAACGGGATTATTAAGATTATCAAATCAGCTGGGATTAACCTGCCTTCACTATTTTTCGTTGATCTCAGTGGAAAACATCTTAAACATCCAACCTAAATTAATCCTGGATCATCAGTCCAGGTGTGGAGATGATCCACTTCTTCTCCTGCTGCTGGTTTCTGAGATGTTGAACATGAAGATGAGGATGATGAGGATGATAAAGATTATGATGATGATTATTATGATGCTGAGGAGGAGGAGGATAAAGATGAAAAGGTGCCACTGCTCTTGACTCTCTCCACAGCTGCCTCTTGGACATTAAACAATGGCTTGCACAGAATGTTGTCCTCCTGAATGAAAGAAAGTCAGACTTCATTATTTTTGGTTCCAAGGATGTCCCTCAGATTCAGTCCAGGGTCGGGGGTCGAGTCAGCAGTGCTTTCAGGAACCTGATAGTTGTCTTCAACCATGAACTGAACTTAAAACAAGTTCAAGTGCTGTTGTACAAAGCCAGCTTTTTCCTGCTGAGCCTTTTAGCCACGGTGAAAGCCTTTCTCTCACACAAAGACCTGCAGAAGCCGACTCACGTATTTATTAGTTCTCTGTTCGACTATTGCAATGCTCTCTACTCTGGCCCATCCTCTCCTCCCTGGACTGGCTCCCAGTCCGTTTTCGGATAGATTTCAAAATTGTAATGCTTGTTTTCAAAGCCCTTCATGGTCTCGCTCCGTTATACTTAACTGAGATGTTGACAGTACATCTCTGCCCCACCAGAGCTCTCCTGTCTGCCGATCAAATGTTTCTGGTGGTGCCCAGATCCAGGTATAAACAGTGGGGTGATCGTTCCTTTAGGGTTACCGCACCTAAACTCTGGCACAGCCTACCCCTCAGTCTGCGGGTTTTCACAGATCTGCCCCTTTTTAAGTCCAGATTCGATCTTTTGTGAACACTTTGTCATGATGTGTGGGTTGATCCAGAGAAGAGAGGACTCGTTGGAGAGTGGACAGGTAGACATTCGTTGGACCCGGAGGAGCAATGGAATTCCAGGAGAACTTGAACGGAACATGTGGAGGTTAATCCCCTGCTCAGTGTGACACTCTAACAATCCTTCCAGGGGAAGATGGCCAAATATCCAGCTTGCAGGATGGCTTCCTGTCAAAAGGCAAAGACAAAAACAAAGTTAGGCTCAGTGAAACAAAGACTCAAGTTAGACTCAGCTAATCTCAGCATGGTACCCAAAACTGGCAAACACTCCGGCGCCAAGGTAGTGACAGTCCACTGCTTAAGTACTCCTCCGGATAATGATCCAACGAGACGCAGGTGTGCAGGGAGGACCAACGAGGACAGGGCGCCACCTGGTGGTGGAGGGAGAGACAAACACAAACAACAGTACCACACAAACTGGATTCCTGACACACTTTGGTCCTCCTGGTGTTGCTGTAGAGTGCTTTACAAATAAACTTTGATTGATTGATTGATTGATTGATTGATTGATTTTTTGTTTTCCCCTCATTTCTTCCTCTTCCTTCTTCCTCTCTGGGTTCTCCAACACCGGGTTGAACATCAGTCTCACAGCAGCTCTTTGACCTTTGACCTCTACATAAACTCTGAGAACAAATATTTCTGATGCTTTTTTCTGAACATGGAACCAAAATTCTGATTAATGATTCTATTCTATTTTATTCTATTCTACTCCATTCTATTCTTTTTTAGTGTATGCTATTTTAGCTCAGAGCTCCCAGAGGGTTTTATAAGATGAACTTGATTCTAGATATCCATTTGATCTCATTTCCTGCATCTCTCTGCTATGAAGCCATCAGTTCTGGTTTGGTTTTCGTCACATTAGTTAGAACATAAGTTAATCGTCACGATAAGCTGATGTCTGTTTTTTCTCCTGCTGTCTGATTGCATCAGCTGGTTTCGAAAGGTTTTCTGGGCCTCACTGGTTGTTTATGAAGGACCAGGGAATCTTGTTTATCAGTCGGCCATTTATTCATAATCATTTCAAACAGAAACTTTCATCACAGCTTTATAAGGAATCAGTGAGAGGGAGGAAAGTCGGAGCGAAGCAGGAAATCCCCAGCCAGACCAACGTCCACTCACTGAAATATCAGCAGGTTCCCACAGATGGACCCACTCAGGACCCGCGTCCTGTCCATGTGTGGACATGGAAGTCTGACCTGACGGACAAAGGAAATCAGCTTTTTATTTCATATCCAGATTATTTTCTAATCCCAATCAATCTAAAAGATGATGACCAGTTATTATTGGAGTTATGTTCCACTTCCTGTTTCCTCCTTAAAGCAGAAACATTTTTCATCTTCTTTATTCTGCTTTAGTTAAAGCTGGAAAACGTCTTGATTTATTAAAATGTTGATGAATCCAGAGGAGAGCCAGAAATAGCCTGGAGCTTCTGCAGAAAGACCCAATAAAACCAAACCTCAAACAAGCTGCTGCTTCTCCTCATCTCACTGTTTTTAGAGTGATGCTGAATCAACGGTTGGAAAAATCCATCTAGACTAATTTAAATAGAAAGGTTTTTATTTTTCTGCTGCAAACAAACATAAAAATTCATGTAGAGATGTGAACTTAAGGCCTCATACAGGCGTGGTTCTTCCTTTCTTCCACTCACTCCTCTCTGGTATGTCTGATATGTACACAGAAGAAAAAACACTTCAGTACTAAAGTTCAGCCTTTCTCGTGTGTAGAATCATATTTTCTCCTATTTTCACACACACTCAGCAAACAGGCCATTAAAGTTTTGTTCCAGATGTCGAAAGGAAAAGGAAATCCTTTCTCCTTCTAAGGGAAAGGCTGAGAGAGAGAGAGAGAGAGAGAGAGAGAGAGAGAGAGAGAGAGAGAGAGAGAGTCAGTGATGGTTTCCGACTCTCCGCCTCTGGTCTGAGAACATTCCCGCTTTAATGGGACGTCTGTGGAAGCTGCTGCTGCAGGATCAGAGATCTGATCTGGAATCAGCTGGACTTTAACCCTGTAGCAGCAGCTGAACCTCATCTGACCAAATGTTGGACAGAACAGAAACATCCACGCCTGTACATCTGATCAGTGATCAGGATCATGCTGCTGAGCACAGAGGTTAGCATCCAGAGATTATTCTGCAGCGTCCTATTAGTTAAATGCTGCAGTGGTGAAATTACTGCTTAATGTTGTGATGATGTCACATTCCTTCACTTATTTCTTTCTTATTCCTTATAGTGATGCATTCAATGCTTTATGGAATCCAGCATTTATGAACTCAAGTTTAGAGCCTCTTCTTCCAGACTTTGGATCATCAAGAGACAGAAAGAAAATCTAACATGAGCTGAATCTGTTCTTCTGTCAATTTCTTATTATGTCATTTCTAGATCATTCCAGGATAGAAGTAAACACTCTAGATTGGCTCCAATCATGAATGAAAGAGAAATAAATCAGTGAAATGAAGGCAACCAGTTTAGAACATGCAAGCCTGTCCTGAGGACCACAGCTGGAAACCCAGAGGCATGCTGGGAAATATGGTGCTAGTTTTTTCTGGTAAAAGTTTTCTGTCCATTCGTTAGCAGAGAGCCGCCTGTTTTTATATCTTTTCTGTTTCTTCTTCATGTGTTTCTCTACTGCAGGGCTGCTGCAGTCTCAGGGGTCAGAGGTCACATCAGTAGGT
>NW_015151008.1:550085-551699 GCF_000732505.1 Cyprinodon variegatus | reverse complement strand
GTTTCTCTGATTTGTTCATTAAACTGTAAATAATTCTGAGGTGGGTCCAGTTCTCAGAGGAGAGGTTCTGACGCAGCTTTCTGGCCACACAGGTGAACCACCCCCTTTGGTGACGTGGCTCCATGATGGACAGCAGGCCTCAGAGTCTGAGGACTTCCACCTCCTCAGGGAGGATCTCTAACATCATCTTAGATAAAATTTTAAAAATAACAATCATTCATCATGAGTCGATGCTCTTCTGGTCCATCTGCTCCTCAAACTGGACCAGGGGCGCCACATTTAGCAGATACACTCTGCACAATATAAGAGGTCAATTAAAGAAGTTTGTCCCAACATGAAGCCTCTTCAGTCATCTCAGCTGGATTATATGCAGATGATATTCTAATGAGCAAACCGAAAAAATTTATGGATGGAGGAATTACTGATTTAAACTTTAACCACATGCAAAGCCTTTTCCCAACATCAGATACTCCTCTGCTGGGCGTAGTGGTGATGCAGGGGTTAACTGTTCAACCCACATACAGAAGCTTTGGTCCTTGAAGCAGCCCACGCAGGACCAAAGCCTGGTGTCCCTTGCTGCGCGTCTTCTCCCTCTCTATAATCCCATTTCCTGTCTGACTACTTACAAAAATAAAAAAGTAAACAGCTGAATTTAAAGATTATATCATAGCATGTTGATAAAAGGACTTATATAATATTTTTGACTAAGAGAGAAAACTGGAGTACCCAGAGATAACCCACACACACACAGAGAGAACATGCAAACTCTATAGAGAATAAACCAAGGTCTGGAATCAACGCAGGACCTTCTTGCTGCACAGCAGACTGAGCCACCATGTACCCCCTAACTTGTCTACATTTTATAAGAAATAATTAATTGTTTTAATGTTTTTAAAGCACTTATAGATGGGTTACCAATGGAAAATGCTCTATAAATACTGTTTGTTTATATAAATAGTATTTTTGAAATATTTGTATAAATGTTACGTGCATGGCTTAGAACCTCTTCTTTATATAAAACTCTCAAAATGTCTGTTAAGCACATTATCTGCTTATTTTATTGGCGCAGAAACAAACTGGTTTGTTGGAATCTTTGTAGATCAGCTGAAACACGCTTCCGTATTACACGTGATGAAGTAATTAAACTTCCAGTTCAGGTCCCTGATTAGGAATATTGGAAAATCAGACTCTAAATGCAAACTAAATGCAAGAATTGACCAAGGTCTGGAATCAAAGCAGGACCTTCTTGCTGCACAGCAGCAGTGCTACAGACTGAGCCACCACCTAACTTGTCTACATTTTATAAGAATGTTTTTTTTAAGCACTTATAGATGGGTTACCAATGGGAAATGCTCTAAAAACGCTTCCTTATTACACATGATAAAGTAATTAAACTTCCTGTTCAGGAATCTTGGAAGATCAGGCTTTAAATGTTTAGGTTTGTTCACAAGCATAAAAAATTCAGTTCTTGATCAAATTTAGATGTGTTTAGATAAAAAAAAAAAATTCATCTGAACAGCTGATGGGATTAAAAATGTGTAAAAATGCTGAATCCTCTGACCTGCATCCAGCCGCTCAGAGCAGAAATACGACACGTTGATGCAGGATGAAGAT
>NW_015151008.1:545800-548110 GCF_000732505.1 Cyprinodon variegatus | reverse complement strand
AAAAAGATAATAATTTAAATTTAGTTCAATTCAGTTTATTTCTATAGCTCCAATTCACATCAATTCATCTCAGGTCACTCTCTAGTCCAGTCAGATTGATTCAAAGTTTTCTATCTAAGGAAAACCAGCTGATTGCATCGACTCATTGACTCTTCAGCAATCCCTCACACTAAGCATGCTTGTAGCGACAGTGGGGAGGAAAAACTCCCTTTGAACAGGAAGAAACCTCCAGCAGAACCAGGCTCAGTGTGAGCGGCCATCAGCTGAGGCCCACTGGGGTTCAAGGAGACAGAAGCAGAGATACAAAAAGCAGCTGTAAAAGGCGGCCCCGGAGGAGAGTGCATCCAGTTAGTCACAGTCAGAGAAACAGGACTACACTGGAAAACAGGCCAAGCTCAAGCAACTTGAACTAACAGATTCTGCAGAGTGGGAGAATAGAGATAGAATGAAGCAGAATGATGAAAAAGGGGTCCCTATGTCCTCCAGAAATCTAAGCCTAAAGCAGCAGAACTATAGAGATAGATCAGGATAACCTGAGCCACTCTAACTATAAAACATTGTAATTCCATAGATGTCAGGCGTTTCAACCCCAATGACGCACTCAGACAAACATGGAGCAGCACAGTAGAGCCAGTAACTCTGGGCAGGATCCAGCTGGACACTGACACCTCAAGAAAAAAGGACAAACCTTTGCAGACCAAGAGGTTCAGGTTTTGGACAGAGAGGACAGATGGTTTGTTAAAAGAGAAGAATCATCACTGAGCAGAGGGGAAGGATTCCTGTTTCAGCTTCCAAGCTTCTACAGCTCTGTCCTGGAAGTCATTCATAAGAATTTACACAAGAACTCACATCATGATTGAAAAGGCCAAACAAAACCCATAAACACCAAAAGAGTCCAACAAGAACAAAGGCTGGGTCTTTGATTTGATTCTTACTTGAAATGTGCTGATGAGGATGGACCTCCAGGTGCTTAAAAACTTTAACTGCTGATTGCTCTCAGCTGACAGAACTGAGAAAGACTCCTGGATACTTGAAGTGTGGAAAGGTCTTCAGTAAAATTGAGCCAAAGTCTGGTTTCCTGCGGTTTCAAAATGTTTTGTTGATGATTGAAAGAACTGGAGACCAGCGGCTTAGGAAACCAGAATCAGAAGGAGAAGAAAGGAGTGAAATAGAAGGCTAAGAAGGTGGTAGAGAGAGGTACAATTTGGAGACGGGGGTGCTGACTGAGAGATGGAAGGAAAAGCTGAACATGTTCAGGATTTTATTGGGAGGATTTTAGAAGTGAAAGACATCAGGATGATCAGGTTTTCTGTCATCTTTTCTCTCTGGTCTCTATGGAAACCGTTTAAATCTAAAGGATGCTGTTAAACTGGATCAGTCAGTTTTGGTTCATTGCATCAGAATAATTTCTCTGTATGATCCCACTTTGAGGAGATCATTCATCGATATATTTGTTGTAGATCCATTGGAGATGTTCTGATTGGTCCAAACTGTCAGCTGGGCTTCTGTCGGTTTCTTATGTTCCCATTTCTGTTTTCATTCAGCCGCTCCGTTCCCAGCCCTCCCTCTGTTCCCATCAATCCGTCTGTTTCATGTCCAGCTATTCCCAAAGCTTCTCTAATCTGTGTGTATCAGCCCACCAATCAGAGCCAGTATTTCCTCTGCATGCATCCTCTGATCTGCCTGCGCTGCGAGGAACCATCTGCAGCTCCAAAGCCAGCAGGAGGACAAAACGAGGTGAAGAGGAGTCCCAGTCACGGAAGAGGCCTGATGAAGAAGTGTGTTCACATCAGTTCATTCATGCCCATAAAAGGAAAGCTGAGTCACCTGTGATGTAACAAACATTTGGAGTTGAACTCCTCATCCTCCTTCTCCTGGCTGTTAGGGGGCGGGGCCTCTGTCCTGTTTATTCTCTCTTTCTCCATCTCTCTTCATGCTTGTTTCTCCAGAAACACAGCAGCAGGAGGAAAACCAGGAGGAGGATCAGCTGGAGCTGCCAAGCTGTGAGGAGGTGACAGAGGAGGAGGCGAAGGCAGCAGGGTCAGTCTGCAGAGGCAGGAGGCTGAGGAGGAGCAGAACCTGCAGGATCTGCAGCTCCTGCATCTAGAAGAGGAGAAGAAGGACGCAGGACTCCTCAAACGCTGCGTGGAAACCAGGGAGAGTTGAAAAGAGGAGCTGCAAAGAGGGAGGCCCAGCAGCTGGACTTTCAGTCGCTGCTGGGACGCCGAGCATTTCCAGGCAGCCAACCTAACGCTGATCTCAGCAAGACCACAGCCGCCAGATGGATTTTAAGGCCAACCTCAAGGGCGT
>NW_015151008.1:520329-544467 GCF_000732505.1 Cyprinodon variegatus | reverse complement strand
TTGCCTCGCAACGCTGCCAGTTCTGTTAGCTCTACGCCTGCCGAAGACACAGACGTCCATCCCCGTGAACACTGGGACGCAACTCAATGGGAAAGGAAATTATTCTGGTTTCTTACTTCAACCGTTGGGTATATTAGCTGCGACATATCAATCAAGATGCTATGACGGAAAGAATGTGATTGACCGCTGATACGTGATTGGCCAAATTTAGGTGTTCAGGCTGACGTAGAACTAACTGGCCTGCAGAAAATAACGGAAATTTAAAAAAACAACACCGATTTTGAGACAGGATTTTTTTTTTAAATAGAAATTTTCTAACTTTTGGGACAATATGGTCAGATAAAGAATAAATTTATATACATGTTTAAGCCAGAATTATTTGACATTTAAATATGATTTTCCTACTTTAAAGGTTAATTATGTATATTCTGAGAAAGCAAATGCATATAAATCCTTTCTGTTTTATCACTCATCTGTGCCAGAAATGGGATCCTACGCTACTTCCAGGAGCTAACATTTTTGGCTTTGGATTTAAACATAAATGTAGTGTTTTCGGGTTTTATGTTTTTGTTTCATGTTAACATTATAGTATATCTTGCATTATATAAAGAAGGAAACAACTAAAATGCAGACTAACATGGTTTAATCATGTTTTGCCAGACTGCTCTGAGCATGTCCAAAGATGACGTCAGATAAACAGTTTAATAAAGAAAATGTAAAAACCCTCAAAATTGTCTCAGAAAAGTCAATAAAAATGTGTTTAAAGATGAGAATTTGCATTCTTTAGTGATTTAAGGAGAGAAATTTGTACTTTTAGTACCATGATTATATTACTAATGGTGACCTGGATGTGTATCTGCATGCTGATGGGACGGTTCGGGTAGTGACAGTTACAAATGATTATTCCAGCACCAGACCATGACGTCACTTTTAATGACCCACAGCGCCCCCTACCCTCTATTATTGGTACTGAATACCAATATTAGAGGAAAATTCGAATTTTCAAACAAAACTATTTGCGAAAATAACTATTTAAAACAAAAATAATTAAAAATAAACTCTGGTTTGATTTTTAATACATTCATAAACTTATTTTTTTACATTTTTATACATGTGCAAAAACAATAATTAAGATTATCTTTATAAATTGTAGTATGCACATAAAATAAATACACCTAATATCAGCTTTACTTCATACAGACGCTCATAAACTCCTCCTCACTCGCTTGTTTAGCTTGTTATATATTTAGATAGAGAACCACGGGGCCCAATATATCACACCTGAGTAATTGTTCCTTCTCTGCACAGGTAAGGTTTGATTTCCCCGTGCAGCCTCCCCCCTCCCCACGTTTGAAACAGTTTCTCTGCTCATGTCAACTTTTGTCACTTTAAGGCTTTACCCAGCAGAGAAAGCAACCAACCCTACAGCCAATCAGAATCCAGTATTTATCCTGACTGTGTTACACTTGATGACTTTGCTTACCTACTTCCAACACTTGAAGAGAAGCAGTTAGCCTAAAGTTGCTTTGCTGGTAGGAAGAAGAGTACAGCTTCAAGGGGCGGGATCTCCTGAAAATTAGCCAATCACTTGCCTTGTCTGCTGGATAATGCCTTCAAAATGACAAAAAATGACATGAGTGCACAGAAGCAGGTCCACACATAGCCTGAATGGCAAAAAAACACAACAATGATGGAGATCTGTGGAGTAAAAGTGTTTATTTCATCAGACGACTCAAAGTTCCTTAAAGACAGAGCTAATCTGGATGGATTATGTTTGACAGACTGTCACAGAGACCTGGTATCGTTACAGGTTTCTTCATGTTAATAAGGAGCTGTTTATCTCCACTGTCACCACCTGCTTTCTATGGGCTTCACAAAGTTTAACTGGTTGGTTTGATTTGACTGACTGATTCTGATTCTATTCTAAATAGAAACAAACTAAACTGGAACCTAAATGTGACTCAATGATCCTTTGGTTGAATTCATGTTGAGTTTATTCTAAATGTTTCAGCTTTGATTGAATCAGTTTATCCATCTGCAGAAGTAGAAACCGATCATAAACTTTCTGTAGATATATAGCAGACAGAGTGTCTCACATGCATAGAGAACCTGCAGTCAGATACAGCAGACATCTGTCAGGACCTGTTGGATCATGTGTCCGTGGGGGGGTCCAGTAATCCTCCAGCCTGTTTTTCTAACCTTGAGGACAGTCGTGGTTCAGCCTGCAGGCGTCACTCTGAGGTGCTGCGTGTTGAAGGTCAGAGGTCACAGCAGCTTCAGACTGTGATGTGTTGTTGTTGTTATTTGCAGCAGTGAGTTGATATCAGCTTCAGAACCAATCAACCCTCCAGGTTTGTCCACAAGTTAAATTTACTCCATCTCTGACTGTTGCTGCGCTGGAATTAGATCGGAATAAAAGCAGCAGTTTGTTGACGTCTACCACTGATTACACTCTGAAATCTCTGATTATTAATTATTGATGTGTCATGATTTACCACCCAGCTTCTAAGAATGCAGAACCCTTTAGGAACAAATAATGAAGAAGAAGAACCTCCTGACTGAATAATGAACCAAATGATGATATCAATCTAAATCAGTTTCTCATTCAAATAAATCCAAACAGCTGATATTATTTCCAGCGTCTCTCAATTCATCAGTGAATCCAACTAAATTTCTCTAACCTGACTTTTCTCTGCTTCATTCTGTCGTAGCTCAGTGCCGTTCACATCAGGCTACCAGCTGCACATCAGAACATAAACATCACCAGGCGTTAGATCCAGTGCAGCTCAGTCACCTGATCTTAGATCCATCCTTCCTGTTTCTCTCTGTGATGCTGCTGCTTTATTTCAGCCTCCGCTGTGAGGATCACTGAGCAGCAGAACATTTTAAAATGAAAGGTTTTGTCCACAGCCTGCAGGTTTGGTTCTGACTGACTGCTGGTGGCTGGAGCTCCTTCAAAGTAAAACTCCTATAAACTTTATTTGCTTTGCTTTTTAAAATGCCTTAATTACTAACCTCCAGGTTTTTCCTCATCCTCAGAATTAGACATTTAATTAATAATCATATCGTCATATATTCATAGGCCAACACTGAGCTCTGATCAACATTACATTAAAGAATCGATTTAATTCCCTTCCAGGTGTGAAAACATCTGGATTCTGGTCTGTTTGTCTGTTTCTGAATGATTTATTGGATGTTAATGGACTGAGTTTTATAATCTATAATAATCAGATAACAAATTATATTTTTTTTCTAATTATGATAAAATATTGTCATTATTTACAGAAAGCTTTGATTTTCAGCCTCATAATGACTCTGATGCTTCTAACAGTCAAAGGAAATAACAAACTTTATGGTCTCCATCTTTTTTTATCAGTGATTATTTTAATCAATTAAATTCCGAAATAGAATATAAAGCTCGGTTAGGCTTCTAATTATAAAATCTGTGATTAGCTTGTTGAAAACCTTTGAAAAATCAATTAAAATCTGTTAGTATGAGGAGATTACCATTTTTTTCTGATGATTAATCCGATGTTTGAACATAAAATAGAGAAAATACTAAATGACAACATGAACCGAAAACATTTCAGGTCTTCTGTCTACGGTCATTTAATGCTGACTGACCAGCATGACTCAGCAGAAAATGTTTGTCTAATTTCTCTTCCTTATTACCTCGACTGGAAGCTTCATCATACAGAAGCAACTCGCAGCATTGCTGAACCAGAAAGCTTTTATTTCATTTATTCCTGCTGGATATTTTAGTTCTGATCATTTTATCTGGTATTAATGTTAATATTGAGCTGAAAGATCCAAACAAATCTGACCATTTCTAAAATTCAACCTAAATAATGAGCAGCTCTCAGGATGTCAGGGATTTTATTTTCAGTTTATAATCTGGGTTTAAATTCCTCCGTATATTTCATGCTTTTATTCTTTGAACCGTCATCTAGAATCCAGTCCTGGTGGAATCACTGGAAAACTGAAACATAAATGAGAGCAGATGATCATTTTATCAATGATGAGTTCAGCTTTTAGAGCTTTGAATCATGGATGGTTTCCACTCAGATAAAATCCAAAACTCTGAGACCTTCAGAGAGTCTGTGGAGCTGCTGATGACCTTCAGATCCTCAGGTGGGACAGAGCAGTTGGGTCTGGATCAGGAGCTTCATCCTGTAAATCCACCACAGCTGCTGTTAGAAGGTGTCCAGGCTGATAAATGTGCTGTTTGTGTTTTTCAGGCGGCCTCTGCTCTCTGACCATCGACAAAGCTCTGCCTGAGGATGAAGGCCAGTATAAATGCAGAGCAGAGAGCTCAGCTGGCAGAGCAGAGTGTTCCTGCATGGTTCTAGTCGACGGTAAGAATCCAACATCTTCTCACTGCTTTAGTTTTTAAAACTAGAAAAAAAATGACTGAATGTTGGAAAAACTGTAAATCAAATCTCAGTCTATGTTTACATTGATCACCATGTTTGATCACTGCTGCACTTTAAGAAATGGAAATGTCTTCAGAGTTATACTGAACAAAATGCTGTTTCATATACACCGTTTGTACAAAATTACTATAAGTTTGTCTATGTTTAAGTCTAGTTAGAGGTGAAGGAAGCTTTGAACAGATCACCTCCAGGTTTAACAGCAGAGTCCTTCCATCCAGGTCAGAGCTGAACTCCAGGGGTCAGATTTCTGTTCCTGCTTTGTTTTTTTATTCATCATTATCTCAGTATTAATTTATAAATAACAGACTCTGCTGCCAGAGGATGATTGTTGTCCTTCAGGTTTTACTCGATTTTAGTTCATAGTTTTCATTTTTCCTTTAAAAATCGTTTTAATATCCTTCAAAACTATGAGAAGATTTAAAGAAGTAAATATTATTTAAATCACTTCAAATCTGAAGGCCACACGGACTAAACACTAAAGACCAAAACAGGATAAATGTTTGACTAAAACAGAGGAATAAAACTTCATGTCTCTGATCTGTTGATCCTGAAAAGCTGCAGGTTCTGGAATCAGAACAGTTCAGAAACTCCTTCATTAGTCTCCTTCCTGATTCCCAGGATTCCTCAGGAGCCTCCGTCTGTTTGGAGCTTCCTGTAATTACAACCAATGAACACAAACAAACATTTTCTATCAAAGATCTCTAACGGTTACTGGAAACTGAGAACTGCTGACTGGAAACCAGCTGCTTCTGCTTCCTGGTCAGAGTTGGACTTCCAGTGGAACAGGAAGTGAAACATAAAACTCCCCATAATTAGCTTCCCTTTATTAGCTGATGTTAAATAATTATTGATAAATCAGTTAAAGTTGTTTTATGAACGATAATTTATGTTTGTTTTGGTTTTTCAGTAGTTAGATGATCAGAAAGCAGATCAACTGATTATTCAGTGAAGCTCACAATAATCTGTATATCCAGGTCTAGTTGTAAATATTAATGTAAACTTATTATTTTCCCAGAAGTTTTCTCTCAGCCTCCAGGATGTTTAAATCAGATGATCTAATGAATCTCATGGTTTAGTTGGTATAAAATCAGGCCCTCTAGGCCAACTTCCTGCTGAGTTCATCAGACCTGCTCTGCTCTTCAGGTTAGGACTGAAAGATTGATGGTTTCCATGGCAACGCAGCTGCATCAAGTCATAGTTCCCTCAGAGCAAAGCATAGATGTAGTGATGTAGATGCTCCCTTCCTCCTCCAACATAACTGTAGACCAAAGGTCGACATGGATATGCTTCACTGTGCATGAGACTGTAACGAAAATGTTAACTTTGAAATAAATTGATCAAATCATCTTTACTTTGTTATTTTTTTAAGATAATGTGCATGTAAAGAATAGAAAGCAGATAATATTTCCTCATATTGTTCATTAAGCTGGAACCATTTGATTAAAGACTCTGGTATCAGGAAACATCAGATTCTGACAAAGTTTCAGACTTAAACCTCTGGTTCTGCTTCACCAGCTCTGAGTGGATGAGCTGAAGCTGATTGTTGAAGTTCTGACCCATCCGAGTAGACGTACACCTCCTGTACTAACAGTTTCTGTTGATGTTAGGCCTGCAGCTGTTATTGCCTCATTCTGAGAGCTCTCCATCTCCAAGCCTCCCAGTATAAACTGACCCTGAGTGAAGCTGTTTGCTCCGTGCTGAAGGTCTCCTCTGTTTGTCGTTCCTCCTGCAGATCCACCAGAAAACTCCCCGACAGACAAGAAGTCGAAGAAGGCAGCTCCCACCTCTGAGAGTGAGTTTCCAAAATATGCAGCCACACCAGCCTCTTTCCTTTTGTCCCAATAAGGAGCTGCAGACTGGGATTACTGGTTCCCACACACAGACACACACACAGAGAGCGGGACGTTTCTATTTTAGAGGCTCTCTGCGTTCGTTGGAGATGTCAGTTTGTAAATCACTGTCAGATTATCATTCAGAACCGTCCTCTAAATATTAGGACCATGTTGCCTTGAGCTCTCAGTCTGACTTGATCCGCCATCTTTGGAGAAAATAGGTGAGGACTGTTTCTAATAGGCTGCTTGATCAGAACATTTACTGATGTTTGAAGACACTAAACTTAGAACTGATCGTGGGTTTAAACCTCTGATGGTTTCTGTTTGTCACGTCTGAAGCCACGCTGAGTCTCTCAATCACACACCAAAGGTTCAGCATGTGTCACACGTGCTGGTCATGACTGCAGACGATGTTCTGTGTCACAGCCTCAGTGGAAAGTCGGCTCTTATCTCTATGATCTGCCTCTAAATCCTCGCCTGCATTCCTCAGTGTCAGATTCTCTGCTGCAGCTGGAACAAATGAGCAGATGAAAAAACACGACATTGTTTTCATTAGGAAAGCAGCCGATGCATAAACCTGACTGTACGGTCAATAAATCCTGATCCGTTTAACGAAGCTTCCCTCGTTAACGAGGCAGCTGGACATCAGCTCACAGCTTCAGTGCTGCAAAAACTGAAGCACCAAAAAATCCTTTAAATTAGTCTATTTGGAAACAGATGTTATCTGCCAATGGAATGATTATTTTGGCCCCTAAAATAAGATAAATATGCAAACAACGCTTGAAATAAGATAACGGAGGTATTTGTAGTTTTTCCTTTTTCTATTTTCAGTGCAGGAATCTGTTTTCAGTTAACTTAGATGCTCAAAACAAATTAAATACAATAATTTAAAGAAAGTCTGACTTACTTTTAGTTCTGTGTTTGCAAAGAAGAAAGAAAAGAGCTGAAGATGGATGAACTTTACTGCCGAATCCCTTAAAACTTTGGTCAGAGAGGGGTTGAAGCTGGGATTTTATGTTTATAAATCATGTTTGGATATATAGTTCAACAGAATAAATCCCTGTTTATTATTGAGCAGAGAAACAATCAGATCTCCGTCATTAAATCATTCATGTTCAGTAATGTGTTCATGAAAAAACATGTTTAAAACCTGCTGTCAGGTTGTTTACATCAGATTATTTCACTGCTCATCTTCATTTGACCAAATTCCCCAAAATCTGATCAGTCTGTCAGGTTTCCCTCCTTCAGTTCTTTGCATGATGTTCAGGAGACAGAATCCTCCACTTCTCTAAGCTAAAGACATCCTGACTGCCGGTCCAGCTCAGCTGGTCTCTAATTCAAGTTTAGAATAAACCTGGAATCGCCATGAAGTTTTCTCGGTTACACCACAAGCTTCCAGCTGCTTGGGGTTTCATTCATTCAGGAACTGATCTCCATGAAGGGATAATACGACGCTGATAGTCCTGGTGTGAAAACCCACTCACCTGGAACCTGACTGACAACAGGAAGTAGGCGGAAAGAACCTCATGTTCTGATCTGAACTAAAGAAGAACAGATGAGAAACATTTCATAATTTCAAGTCATCCTGATCCTGTCTAAGATGTTTCTGTTTGTTGCAGAACCTGGTGGTTTGGGTCAGGTTCTGCTTTAGGTTCTGGGGAAGGTTACTGCAGCTAAAAGCTGACCGGAAGACCCCGCCTCTTAATGTGCCAGCATTAGGGGATCAGAGTGATGCTTCACTGAGTCCAGATAGGGTCTGCTGTTCCTCATGTTCTGGTTCTCCAGCCTGCACTGCAAAAGTGATCTAGAAATAAGTAAAAATGTCTTAAATTAAGTGTATTGAACGTTAATTTGAGTATGTAAATGAGATAGTTTGCCAATGGAATGACTATTTTTACTCTTAGAATAAGATAATTAGATAATACACACTTGAAATAAGTCAATGCAATTGTGTTTTCTTATTTTAAGTGTAAAGTGTCTTGTTCCATTGGCAAAATGTCTCTTTTACCTCCTCAATTGAAGAACAAATGCACTTATTTTAAGACAAAATTACTTATTTAAATTTAGATTTTTTGCAGTGTGGACCTCTGGCTCTGCAGCAGCTGCTGAGGCTCAGCTGTTCTTGTGGACCGCTGTGTTCCTCTCAGGTGGCCATATTCTTATGTCCCTATGAGGCGATCTCTAATATGTTGGAGCGGGCTTCAGAACCAGAACACTGCAAAAAATGGAAATAAAAAAAAGTTATTTTTGCTTAAAATAAGTGCATTTTTTTTCTTGAATTGAGGAGGTAAATGAGACACTTTGCCAATGGAACAAGACAATTTACCTTTAAAATAAGAAAAAAACAACAACTGCATTGTCTTATTTGAAGTGCATGTTATCTAATTATCTTATTTTAAGAGTAAGAATATTCATTCCATTGGCAAATCATCTTATTTAGCTACTCAAATTATGGGTAAATACACTTAATTTAAGATCTTTTTTTACTTATTTCTAGATAATGTTTGCAGTGAACACCTACTTCACTGGAAAATAATCGAAATCTAGATAGGTCATTTTTTTCTTAAAATATGTGCATTTGTTCTTGAATTGAGGAGATAAAAGAGACACTTTGCCAATGGAACAAGAAAATTTACATTTAAAATAAGAAAAGACTATTACATTGTCTGATTTCAAGTGTATTTTATCTTGTTATCTTATTTTAAGAGTAGAAATACTCATTCCATTGGCAAACTATCTAATTTACCTGCTCAAATTAAGGGTAAATACACTTAACTTAAGAAATTTTTACTTATATCTAGATATTTTTTCTGAACTGGTTTCTACTGGGTTCTGATCTCTCCTTTAAACTGGATCCTTTCATTCTGACTGAACTGAGTCTCCATTGAATCGTCTGACTTNCAGTACTTCCACTTTTACCAGAGTATTTTTTAACACAAGTATCTGTACTTTTACTCAAGTACGGAAAGTGAGTACTTTTGCCATCTCTGTTAATGTGCCAGCATTAGGGGATCAGAGTGATGCTTCACTGAGTCCAGATAGGATCTACTGTTCCTCATGTTCTGGTTCTCCAGCCTGGATCTGGACCTCTGTCTCTGCAGCAGCTGCTGAGGCTCAGCTGTTCTTGTGGAGCACTATGTTCCTCTCAGGTGGCCCGGTTCTAATGTCCCTATGAGGCGGTCTCTAATTTGTTGAAGTGGGCTTCAGAACCAGAACACCGCAAAAAATGGAAATTTAAAAAAGTAATTTTTGGTTAAATTAAGTGCATTTTCTTTCTTGAATTGAGGAGGCAAGTGACACACTCTGCCAATGGAACAAGACAATTTACCTTTAAAATAAGAAACAAAAAACAACTGCATTGTCTTATTTTAAGTACATATTATGCAATTATCTTACTTTAAGAGTAAAAATACTTATTCCAAAGGCAAATCATCTTTTTTAGCTACTCAAATTAAGGGTAAAAAGATAGATTTTTTTTTTAACCTATTTCTAGATGATGTTTGCAGTGAACACCTACTTCACTGGAAAATAATTGAAATCTAGATAGGTAATTTTTTTCTTACAATAGGTGCATTTGTTCTTGAATTGAGGAGGTAAAAGAGACACTTTGCCAATGGAATAAGAAAATTTACATTTAAAATAAGAAAACACAATTGCATTGTCTTATTTCAAGTGTATTTTATCTTATCTTATTTTAAGAGTAGAAATACTCATTCCATTGGCATCTCATTTACCTAATCAAATTAATTACCTAATCATACACTAAACTTAAGAAATTTTTACTTATATCTAGATCGTTTTTCCAGAGTTTTTCTGAACTGGTTTCTACTGGGTTCTGATCTCTACTTTAAACTGGATCCTTTCATTCTGACTGAACTGAGTCTCCATTGAATCGTCTGACTTGGTTCTGTTCCTCCGTCCCTCTCAGACCCAGCAGAACCGTTAGCCTCCAGCTCTTTCTCTATCAGCTAAATAAACCGCCTGATCCGTGTTTCCTAAGGTTTCCTGTGGTGTTTATAAAATGGCCGACAGGGTTACATTCTTCTGCTCCTCAGAGCTGAACTCTTCTTCTGCAGTCCTTTTAAGGCAGTCCTCCGGCTGCTGTCCTGTTTACGACGTCCTGCTGAAAATGTTTGCTCTCAGTAAAAACCGGCTCATCGGTTTGAACATTTCAGCGGACATGAAGCAAGCAGAACATTTTTACTGTAACTCAAACATCCAGTGAAAAAAAATGTTTGATTTGGATCAGAGGATTTTTTTAGGAACTGAATGAAGGATGAGGGAAACATTTCCTCCTCTCCTCCCTGAAGGTCTCAGCCGGCTGCAGAGTTTTCCCCTCAGATATGAGCTGACAGAGGAAGGATGGGGATGCGAGGAGGGGGTGAAGGTGGAGGATGGGAACTCCTCTCCCTCGTTTCCATTTAAGGCCTTCTCTCCGTCTCCTCGCTCATGTCTCGTTTTACTCCGAGCTGCAGAGGAAAAGCCTGAAAGCGAAACAGCTTTCCTTTTATGAAGCTCATCTTGGTGGAGCTGCTGGTTCCCAGTTACCCAAATACCTAACAGACTGGAAATGAGGGATTCCTCAGGCTGAAATGTTTCATAGTTTTTTAGAGAAGTGTGTCTCTGTAGCTTCAGGACTGACAGCAGGTCTCAGTCGGTCCAGTTCTGAAGCAGCAGCAGCTTCTTTATTTTTCCTGTTTCAGCTTCATTTAACAGTCAGGTTGATCCGTAGATGTTCTGGCTGCACAGGAATGTTGGCCGTAGATATTTTCTCTGCACTGATGGAGGTTTTGATGCCTGCAGTGATCTGCTGAATGATAGAAGCTGAGCTTTGCTGCTCTGCTTTCATCAATCATTGATCTAACAGGAAGATTCATGTTAGGAAAAGCTTCAACGCTCGATCAAAGAGAAACTTCTGCTTTACGTCTAAATTTAGAAAGTACTTCCCTGTAGCTGAGTATTTCATTTACACAAGGACATCGGAAATCTAAAATAACCCCTGAAGTCAAATTCCCCACTTGGGGGAGTTGCTGCAAGTATAAACAGGGAGAGCTTTACTTTATCTAATCCAATAAATAACTGGAGCTGAGATACTCTGTCATAATTACTGACATCTCCTTAGAGCCAAAAGGAGAGTGTTTTTTGTTTTTTTAGAAGAAGGAAATTAGTTTACTGTCTTTTGCCAGCATTAATTTTAGAGTCCAATTTTCATTCCCATTAGGAAAGCTATGAGACCAGTTAAATTCTTCTTCTTGGACTTCCAGATGTTTATCATCTGTTTAATTGTCCTCTCCACCGTGCAGAAGGTGAGGAAGGATCTGTTCAGGAGGGTTAAAAGTTTTCCCTACGCACATCTTCACTCTAGTCATCGGTGTTTGCTGCAGTTTTTATTGAATATTTTGATTTAGTTTGTTTTGATTATTAAATAAAGTGTTCAGGTAACTATAGGAGGCGTGTTAAATTCAACCAACCAGATACTTCCCTGTAACTCATGCTATGTTTTGACCCAAGCATTGAGTCGCAACTTTAATGTCCAAATAAAAAAAAACAGCTTATTGTTTTTAGGGCAACCGTAAGATAAAAATAAGAAGAAAACAGGATTAAAATGAGAAAAAGTTCCTGATGTGATTCAGTTTGATTTATTCCTATTCTGGAGGAAATTAAAACTCGTCTGGATAAAATCCAAGCATCAGATTATCTAATGGTTAACATTCAATGATAGAAACTTTAGTGGGAGCAGTTTGCTGAAACAACCTTCTGGAGGTAAAAGAAAAACCCAACCTCTCAGTTCCAGTCGGACTCAGACTGGTTCTGACTGGAAACTTTAGCTTTGGAAAAGTTCTGAGAAAAAAGTTGGACATTTTTTACCTAATTATAATTTTTTGTGTTTTGGGTTGTTTTTTATTTTGTTTTGTTTTTGTTTTTTTGTCTGTTTGTTTTTTTTGCTTGTATCTAAACTTTTAAAAAGTTCATCCGGTTCTGAGAGACTTTTGGGGCGCAGAGGTTCAGGATTCTGGAGGATTTTCTGTCTCAGATCAGCTGCTTCCATTAAAACCAGTAATTAGGTGATCTGCTCATCAGGTGATCTTAGAAACTCTGATCCTTTCTGTTGATCTCAGGTTTAAAGGATCAACCAGACGATCTCCAGGAAACATTTGTTTGTTTTCCATAAACACATTAATATATTTTTCCATCTAACATATTTCCAACCTGTTCTATGGCAATACTAACCATACATATTTCTATTTTATGCAAAACAGTTTAGTTATTTATTGTCAATAATCCTGCATCCAGCAGGAGATGAATTTCACACAATTTGACGGATTTACATGAGAAAGTCTCTTTCCAGATGGTAGATAATAATATGAGTGATATTGAAATGTTATTATTTAATGCAGAGTTAAAAATTATTCCACTTTCCTGTTTTGTTTATTTGTTTTGTTTGTTTATAGGCAGGAACAAATAAATGATTTGTCTTAATGTCATCTGTTCTGTTAAAGAACATTAAATATTGTGATGTTTGGTTTCTGTAGTTTAAACCGGATTCTGCTTCTATTTCAATAATGAAATCCAATTAAAAATAATGTGGTTGAAACATAACAGAGTAAAATCAATTGGTCGGTTCTACAAACTCATTATTAACACAGGAAAAACAATGTCTGTTAAAATGAGGATGATCATGGATTATAATCCTCATCATCAATGACTGCGTTGCCTGGTTACAGTAATCCCAGATTAAGAACAGCAGCAAATATGAACGTTTCATTCATGGCTGCATCAATAACCTTGAATAAACAGCCTGAAATGCATCAACAACGACGACGTCTTCCTGTTGCTTCGTCCTTCCAGCATGAAAACATAGTTTACCATATTAAGATGTTTGCTGGGCTTCTGTCACCTCAGGTTTAATTAAGGTGAAGATTCCAGCTGCCATCCTAGTTTGTAAAAGAGTTGAATTAGTGAGTCTGTGTGAAGTGGAGCATTTCTCAGGCTTGTTTTAGATCCAGATGTTTTCATCATGAGAACCCGCAGTAATGAGAATCTCTGTTATAATACATAGAAAATCAGCAGAAACACATATATAGAAAATCACCTCCAACATCAGATCTCCACTTCTTCTGCAGGATTAATAACTAACTGTACTTCCTGCATCAGAGGAACTATTAATAGGTTGTCCTTATATGGTCGTCTGCGACGCTCCTCTGCAGTCTCACATTCTTGTTCTGCTGCTTCTCTGAAGGAGCCGGACTTTCTGTTCCAACATGGAAACTTCATTCCTGCACAAACAAACCAGCAGGAGAGGAACGATCACATAAAGAGCAAATCAGCTCTTAATTTATCATAAAAATAAAAAAAAAATAAAAAAGCAAAACAGAAGAATCTTTATTTTTTACAAAGAAAAACAGTAAACAAAATAAACTCCCACAATGAAACCGGACCTTTATGGTTTATTTTAATCAGATTTTAAAGGTCTGAGAGTTTTATTACTTTATTAGTGAATAAAGAGCTTTATGAAGAACAAGGAATCCAGCAGATCAGGGAGAAAACAGTGGTTCAGACAGAAACCATATCCAAAGACTAGATCACCTCTTAGAGCTCCGGTCAATCCGTCATCTGGTGAGTCCATCTACTGAGGCTGAAAGCAGAGCAGGAGGCTCTTTAAAAGGTTGGTTATTATTATTAAATTAATGTCATTTAGCATTAAAATCATGCAGCAGGACAAACCAGATGGTTCTGAGTTATTATGAATCAAATTGACTTATTTTTAACATTTTGTAGCTCCACATCAGCACAAATTATAGCTAGGAAAAACCATCTCCATGGTGGAGTTAACTTAGCATCCAATAATGGAGATGGATGGAATCACTGATGATTGTTCTGGAACATCTAGTCTAAATTGATTGAAGCATCATCCAGTTCAGGCAAAGGAGAGGGTAGTGATGCTGAGGGATACAGAGGACTCACAGCTTACAGGTCAGAACCATCCAGAGTGACTCTGAGTGAGTCTGACTCTGAGCCTCAGGATGACGCTAATATGACTGCAGCAGTGTGAAGGAATGAGCTCCATCTGAATCCATGGAAACTTCAGCATCTGTCCAGAACAAACCAGCTGCTCCAGCTCTCAGACTTTCTCCTGCATACATCACTCCTGTTTTATACCTCAGACACTGAGCGGCGCTAGAGTCCTCTGAACAGCAGAGGTTTGCAGATGAAAACTATTTTAAAAATTAAAATGAAAATTATTACATTGATCATCTGTATTAATGTTTTTGTCAACAAAAAATGTTAGAAAATAGCAATATTGTGTCATCAACCCTTTAATGAGAGAAGCAGAAGAGAAGCTCATAGAAACAGTTAAAGTAGAAGCCAGAACAACTTTAGAGCAACATTAGAAGCCATGTTGGGATACAGCGAACACATAGATGTCCTCACTCATTCAGAATGCCAGGCAGAAAGTTTAGGCGTAAAGTTTAGACAGAGTTCTAGCAGCTAATCTGCAGAAACCTCTTCTATTATCTAATGTCTAAACAGTGAAAAATGTTTTTTGGACTGAAATGGCGTCAGCCAGACCGGGAAAAGTTTTGAAGGGACGAAATTTCCTTCCGAGTTGGAAGAAAACAGCAATATTTCATTAGGCATTAGTGATGAAGATATTATTTTATCATACATTTGCCCATAGACACATAGATAGAGAAATAATTTTGAGATTCAACAGGCTTTGATGAACAAGTATACCAACTTTCACGTTTCTACCTAAAACTATGTTGCCACGGTGACGATGTAAAAATGTGGATTCTTTTGTAAGATTTCAGTCTGAGGTTTTTTTTCTCAGAATCAATGTTTTCATGTGCAATTCAGCTAAACAGCTAAACCATGAATGATACTGAAAAAATTCCTTCAACGTGAGTGCTAGAAGGGTCTGAAGATGTTCTATACCAAGTTTCATGTTTTTACAGTAAATAGCTTGGGAGAGGCATCCATTGGAAAAAAGGGGTTTTCAGCCACTGTCTCCCCTCACTATCCCTGGCTTTACCCCCTGTTTGATCTTGTGCAGAACAAATGCCCAAAACTCTGGCATAATAAGTCGTATCGATGTCCTTCGTGCACCATTTATTTCGTAATGGATTGGGGAATGCAGCTTTATGGTTGTTTTTGTTCAAAATGTTTTTGAAAAAAACACAGCACCCTGTTAAATGCTTAAAAAATTATGATAAAGGAAACTGATGAGAACCTGAGGATCAGGAGTGTTTGGAAGCAGAATGACTTTAGATGAGGTTCTGGAAGGAGGTCTGCGCTGTGGGAGGATCCAGGTGTTTGAATGAATGTCTGTTTGTGTTTCCATCAGGTGAAGCCAGGATAAAGAAGCCAACTCCAAAAACTCCTCCTAAACAAGGTAAAGCACCTAATCACCTAAATCACCGTGAAGCCGATCATCACTGAAACAATCAATAATGTCAATGAAAGCCTGACTGATGCTTCTCTGCTTCCTACTCAGCAGTAATCATTGATTATTGGTGTCGTTCTTTAGCTCTGCCGCCTCAAATCGTGCAGTTCCCAGAAGACATGAAGATCCTTGCAGGAGAAAAGGTGGAGATCCTCTGCAAGTTCTCAGGAGCTCCGCCCCTCACCTGCACCTGGCTGAAGTTCAGGAAACCGGTGAGTGTCTGAGCAGCTGGTGGTCCAGCTCAGCCTGAAACCTTCTGACTGGTTTTCATGGTTCAGATCCAGGAAGGCTCCTCGGACATCTCCATAGAGAACAGCGACAGCAGCAGCAAGCTGACCATCAGCAGCGGGCAGCAGGAGCACTGCGGCTGCTACACCGTGGAGCTGAAGAACAGCTACGGCCTCCGACAGGCGGCGCTCAACCTCACCATCGTTGGTACGAAACATCTGCTGCTCCTCTGAAAGGCTGAAACAAGCTCCGCTGGGAAACAAACTGATCACTCCTGAAACTTTACTAAACTATTATCCATCCATCTATTATCTGACACGCTTGTCCCAGTTGGGGTCGCGAGGGGTGCTGGTGTCTCTCTCTGTCTGTGGGTGGGTGGGGGGGTGGGTCCTGGATGGGTCGGTCGTCCGTCGCTGGGCGGGCCAGAGAGAGACAGGCCGTACAACCATTCATTCTCACACTCACACCTAAGGAGAAACTAGAGAAGCCAGTTAACCTAACAGTTATGTTTTTGGACTGTGGGAGGAAGCCGGAGTACCTGGAGAGAACCCACGCATGCTGAGGGAGAACATGCAAACTCGATGCAGAAAGACCCAGAACAAACCCAGAACCTTCTTGCTGCAAGGCAGCAGTGCTACCCACTGCATCACATCACAAATGTTTCATTATCTATTAAATTAACCGTAAAGATTATTGATCAGTCAGATTTACAGCTGGTTCTGATGTCTAACAAATGTCTGCCCCCCCTGTCCCATCTTCTCCCTCCTCCTCAGATAAACCCGACCCCCCGGCCAAGGTCCCGGCAGCCTCGGACATCCGGCGCTCCAGCCTGACCCTGTCGTGGTACGGACCGACCTACGACGGGGGCAGCGCCGTGCAGACCTACCACCTGGAGATCTGGGACTCTGTGGAGCAGCAGTGGAAACAGCTGGTTTCCTGCAACAGTACCTCCTACAACGTCCAGGTGGGTTTACATCCGAACCCGAGACAGAACAGATTAGGATCCGATGTTTGACACCGTTTCTGTCTCCAGAACCTTCTCCCAGAGCGACAGTACAAGTTCCGAGTCCGAGCTCAGAACATTTATGGGATCGGAGAGCCGAGTGCCGAGTCTGAACCTGTGACAGTGGGACTGGTGGACGACGGTGAGAAAACTGGAACTGAACCAGTTCAGAGATCCATAACACTGTGGGTCTGATAAAAGGAGGTCCACTTCCTGTTTAAACAGGTGGCAGAAGCTTATGGAGGTAGATCAGCCTCAATTTTCACAAATATCCAGACATGCACAGGACAAGATCCACACATGCACAGCATGTATGTGGATTTTTTGTGCTTGTGTGAATTGTCCTGTGCATGTATAAATCACATATGTGAATTTGTGAAAATTAAGACTGATCTACCTCCATAGAAGCTCAGCCTGCAGAAAATAAACAGATCTTAGGTTCACTGATGTCGTTTATAAATTCAGAGGGAAATGCTTTCATTGGTCCAGCTGAAAGGTTCTGACGAACCTGCAAAAAAGTTCTGAACATAACCAGAGATCCGTCCACTCCAGAACCTTCAGGTGCTGGTAGATCATCAGATCCATCATCAGAGGAGTCCTGCTGTTTAAACCGCCCTCCTCCTGCTTTCTTAATCAGATTTAATAAAGTCTGATGGATCAGACCAAATGCCAAAGTTCTCCCCAGAAATGCTCCAGAACCATAGATAATGAATCCAGGTTGGAAATAAACTCACAATAAAATCCTTTTCAAATAGTCCCCTAAAATAATGATATTAATTTTTAGAAGAAATAAAGAATAAAATAGACTTAGAAACTTGCACATCCTTTTGTCATCTTTTCAGAAAAGACACAACAGCATAATGTCAGGGATGGATACCAGAGTATAAGCTGGTAATAAATACTGAACTACTACAAATACATCACTACCACTTTACAATAACTATCACCGTATAGATAGCTCATAACTAGTTTATAGATGCTTTTATTTCATACATAAAATGTTCTTTCTCATTCAAGTGTTTATAATGCAGTTAACATTTTATACCTGCTAAAAAAGACATTGCTATCTAAAATATATAGTTAAACATCTTAGGTTCATTATTTGGTTAAAAACCGGTCAATTTTTTCAATTAACACAGCTAATTAATGCATAATGAACACTTACGAATGAGTAAGAAAGTATCTAAAGATTAGTTAATAACATCTGTAAACTATTTATCATGTGTAACTGGACTCTTGTTATTGGGTGTAACTAGCCTACATATCTAAGGAGCAAAAATATAAACAGGAGAAAAACAGTGTCAAGCTAGCAGAAGTGTCTGAATTGTTTTTATTTCTTTGTATTTATTTTCAAATTTTATTTATCTTAATCATTCTAACACATTTAAAACCACTGCAGTAGTTTTCCTCTAACATCTCCTGAATTACTAAGAATTTAAATTTTTGTTAATTAGTTTTAAACCTTTACATTAACAACATATAACTTCCTCCTCTGAACAGATGAGACGAGTTTAAACTCCTCGTATGGAAAAAGAAAATATTTCTGTCAACTTAAAATGTTTCTCCTGCAAAGCATCACAGGATGTTCTCTCACTAACCTGTTCTGGTTCTCTGAGAGCTAATCTTCACTTTTCTGGCCTCTAGGAGCTTCTCAGCTTACTATTTTATTTTATAATCTCAATTTATCACTGAGACGATAGAAAAGCAGGATTTATCAGATTAAATGAATGATTACTTTCTGCATAGAGAGAAATCCATACTTGATGGAAAACAGATATTTGTATTGAGTTTTTCCTGTTGCTATAGCAACTAAAAACCCTGGCTCCAGTGTGGTGACTCCTGAAAGGAGGGGCCCTTAGGGAATTAGATGTGATCATGAAATCAGAGCTTGCTCCTAAACCAGAACCAGGTCCAACTAACTGGACTAACACCACTAACTGCACTAACACTGCTGTTTGATTCCTCTAACAGACAACCAGGAGGAAGTGGAGGTAGAGGAGGATGATGAAGGTAGGAGCCTCAGCAGACTGACCACATGGCGTTCATGAACCATGGCTGTCAGGATGACCTGGTTTCTCTGTGTTTCCACCCAGAAAAAGAACCAGAGTACAGAGACGTGATCATCAGAACCGACGTGAAGGTGAAGGAGATGTACGACGTGGAGGAGCGGCTGGGAACGTAAGGCTCCGCCCATTCACCTCGCTCCCAGGGGTCAGCCAGCGCAGACTAAGACCTGCTCTGATTGTGTCTCAGGGGGAAGTTCGGTCAGGTCTTCAAGCTGGTGGAGAAATCCACCAAGAAGGTTTGGGCCGGAAAGTTTATCAAAGCGTACTCGGCCAAGGAGAAGGAGAACGTCCGGCAGGAGATCGGCATCATGAACAGCCTCCATCACCCCAAACTGGTGCAGTGTGTGGACGCCTTCGAGGGCAAGTCGGACATCGTCATGGTGCTGGAGATGTAGGTTCTCCCCCTGCAGGGTTACTGAGGTTCTAAACATCTGAGCTGCTCTGCAAACACAAACAAGATGCTTTACAGAGGAAACCATTTCTGCTGAGCTATGGGAGGAATTCAGGAGCAAACATTTCCTGAGAGCTAAGATTAGAAACAAACTCCCTGAAACACTGATCCACTTCTTTAGTCATGGCTGCTGAACTCTGAGCTGATTTCCTGTTATTCAGAAGGACTTTCAGTTTTAACTCTGATAAATAAACTCTGGAGAGGAAGCAGCAAATATTTGCTGACATGATGAAAACTGGGCATCCAAACAGGAAGAGGAGTGTTTACCATCAGATCATCTCGGATCCACAGGTTCATTAAGGAGGCAGCAGCAAACGAAGGAACAAACAAACAGGAAACTAAAGCTCAGTTTAACCAGACAAAGTTTTAAATCTGAGACCTGAATTTAGAGGAATCCTTTTGTCTTTTAAATCTAAAACAGGAGCAGAATGATGAGTTTTATTTCTTAGAATGTAATTCATTAACAGACATTACAGCATTTGCTTTGGTGTCTTTAAATTACTGAAGCTTTTTATGCTTCCTTATTTTGCACCATAAACTAAAATAACCTTTACTCTGAATTTATGAGCTGGATCTGAACATATATATAACTGTTTATAGAAAGGAAAATTACACACTGGTTTTAAAACTTTTGAGAAATCAGATTGTGGAAATTGTGGCATGCGTTTCATAAACACCCCTTTACTTTATTTCTACCAAATAAATAAATCCAGTCCAACAGAATAAATACATACTATTTAGTAAAATAAATACATACTCTATTTAGTAAATAGAGGAAGCAGATCAGGAAGGCAGATAGGAAGCTGAGGGTAACTCTGGAGGAGCTGCAGTGAACAGCTCAGGTGGGAAGATCTAGGAACAGGAAAATCAATCATGGACTTCAAGGACTCAGGCTGTAGAGGAGAGGAACAATGAAGACACTGTTGAAAACAGTGAAATAAGATTAAATTAGATTAGATTAGATTAAGCTTTATTGATCTCACAGCGGAGAAATTCACTTGTTACATATTGGCATAGAAGTCAAAGAAGGTGCAAACAAGGAGGAAAAGGTGCATTAAGAATAAACAATAAACTATATATATATATATATATATATATATATATATATATATATATAGTATATCCAGGTATATACAGTATATCAAGGTAAATAAGGATTAAGGTGCAAGTGTACCTGTATCGCACACAAATAAAAAGTCCTGCCAGTTGTAGGAGACAAAAAAACATATGATTGGAGAGAAATTAATATTAAAACAAGTAAAACAGAGCTAATGTGGAAGCATGGTGGTGGCAGCATTAAGCTGAAATGACAGGGAGGTTAGTCACAGTTTGTTTAAAAATGGTTAAATCTAAATAATGAATCACTTTTTAGTGGTAAAACAACCAAAAATGTTGTTGAAATGCGGGAAATCTTTCAGTGTTTTATTAAGGAAAACGGAGCCATGAAAAGGTTTTTATGTTCTCTGTCTGCAGGATCTCAGGCGGCGAGCTGTTTGAGCGAATCATCGATGAAGACTTTGAGCTGACAGAGAGGGAGGTGATTAAATACATGCTGCAGATCATCGACGGCGTCAACTTCATCCATAAACAGGGGATCGTCCACCTGGACCTCAAACCCGAGAACATCATGTGTGTCAACAAGACCGGCAGCAAGATCAAACTCATCGACTTCGGCCTGGCCCGCCGGCTTGGTAGGAAAACTCTGGGACCAGTAAACTCTTCCTCAGTGGTCTCTGTCTGGACCTAACCTCTGGTTTTATCCGCCAACAGAAAACGCTGGAACTTTGAAGGTTCTGTTTGGGACTCCAGAGTTCGTGGCTCCTGAAGTGATCAACTATGAAGCCATCAGTTACCCCACAGACATGTGGAGCATAGGAGTCATCTGTTACATCCTGTGAGGATTTAGCTCTGTTGGACCGGGCCTGGCCTGCGGCGCCTTAGCTAAGATGTTTCCTCTGTTCCCCCCTCAGGCTCAGCGGTCTCTCTCCATTCATGGGCGACAACGACAACGAGACTCTGGCCAACGTCACCTCGGCCACCTGGGACTTTGAGGATGAGGCCTTTGATGAAATCTCTGAGAACGCCAAAGACTTCATCACCAACCTGCTAAAGAAGGACATGAAGTAATCCTGATGTTCCCTCCAGAAACATCTCATCACCGTAACACATGGAGGAGATGTTGGTAGGATCTGCAGACTGCTGGATCTGTTCACAGTGTAATGTTTCTCTTCTCAGGGCTCGGCTGAGCTGTCCTCAGTGTTTTGAACACCCCTGGCTGAAACAGGACACCAACACCATGAAGACCACCAAGCTGTCCAAGGAGAGGATGAAGAAGTACATCCTGAGGAGAAAGTGGCAGGTAAATGACAGGAACTTGAAGGCAGAACACCCCGTAGAAACCATCGTAACGTCCACATCTCCTCCTCTGGGACAGAAAACGGGTCACGCCGTTCGAGCTATCGGCCGACTCTCCTCTATGGCCATGATGGCTGGCGTCAGCGCCAAGAAGGGCTCGCCCACCGAAGGTACCGAACCCAATCAAGCTGAGTCCCATCTTTACATTCAAATAACGTTTTTTTTACATTCCACTTTGTTCCATCTGAATATTTGAAAAATGAGTCATTTCTTTCATTGTTGTAATGTTACCACCTGCCAATAGAGAGCGCTCTTGTTCAGTGTTGCAGATGCCTGCTAGAGCAGAAACATGAATCAATCCAGAGACTGTTCCAGGATTATACACATTGTTAAATGGCGACAAGGATGTAGAATGAACTGTATGCTGTCTTGTTTATAAATACAACACTTAATAAAATCCTTAAGTTATTATATTAATAGCGCTCATTTAGCCATGCTGCATGGAGGAGCAGCAGAACTTCTCTTCTGTGTTTGGAATGTCTGTAAATAGGTAGAAAAGGAAATACCAGCATTTCACACAGAAGATGGAGAAGACTTTTACAACATAATATACTTCATGGATCCAAATTCTAAATTTTTTTTGAGAAAAACCAACACCAGAACCGCCTGTTTAAAAGCTCTGCTAACAGTGCTAAGACTCTCCTAGGTCTGACTGATGGAATACACTGAAAACAGAGAGCTATATCTCGGTTAGCATCATCTTCATTGAACCACAGTGGTCAACAGTCTGACAGTATGTCAGAGCGACACAGCCTGTCTGTTAATGATAGATAAACATCTAAGAAGTTTACATAATGGTATTCCTGTTTTATATTAACCTTATAGGTTCATGGATTTTATATCTTTATATCTTTTTAGTGAAAATGTATGGAAGAAAATATTCATTTATTTATTTAGTCAGTATTTATTAAAGCTGGCACAGTAAATTGTTAAAATATAATGATGTACTATTTTTTTTCCAGATTTTGTTATAAATGAAAATATTTATAAATATGTAGCCCATAATGGAAAGAACAACAAATGTGGGGTTTTGCTTTAATTCTCGCATATCAATTAATTTTTAATTCATTGATAAGATCGATCACATTTAGATTAATTCAATAATCAAATAACTTGCATCACTAGTTCAGGTCAAATCATATATGGTATATTAATATATATCAATTCTATCAAACATAAGGGATCGGGATCATTGGCTGTAAAAGTAGAAACAAACCACTAGGTTTTAACTGGACCAGAACCGAGCTACAAATGAGCAGAGCGATTAGAAAATGCTCCTAAGGTTGCAGATCAGATCCACTATGGGCCTTCTAGGCTGATTTAAAGCTTCCTGTTTGCTGATGATCAAATGTTGGAAAACTACGACCCATCTGTCTTCGCCTCCCACTGACGGAATGTGTTCCTGTTTGTTTCCAGAGGATAATCAGTTCCTGGAGTGTTTGGAGTATGAACAGAAGACTGAGTGTAAACCCACCTTTACCTCCGTCATCAAGGATGTAGAGGTGGTGGAGGGCAGCGCTGCTCGCTTTGACTGCAAGATAGAAGGTAGAACCATCAGAACCGCTCCTTCAGTTCATTACTGGCTAATCCTGATGTTTACATCCACTAACACGGTCTGCATCAAATCTAAACATATGATCCTTCAGGAGGAGTTAGTGTGGAAACTGAAAAATATTAAAACAGACAAAATTCCATTATTTTAGACAAATTAATAGTAAAGAACGTGTTCTCTTCTAAGTCATGAAGCTGCTGAGCTCCTTGAACAAACAGAAAGCTTTTTCATTTGAACTCTGCACTCACTGTGACCTAAACAGCTGTTTTGTGCTGCAGGATACCCTGACCCTGAGGTGGTTTGGTACAAAGATGACCAGCCAATCAAAGAGACCCGACACTTCCAGATCGACTACGATGAGGAAGGAAACTGCAGTCTGGTCATTTCAGAGGTCAGAGGCTGCAGCTTCCAGCTGAGTGGGATTAAAATGTGCTTAGAAATATATTGATCTTAGGTCCTGCTAATTCAGTACAGATCTCTTAAACCAATCTGCTGTCTGCGGTCAGGCAGATCTGCATCTCCTCCATACAGCAATAAAACATTGTCCAAAGGGACAGCTCTCTAAAAAATCAGACTATGAAGCTGTAATCCAACTAAGGCAGAGAAATGGATGCAGAAATCAGTGCTGAGCTTCATCTCAGATAACTGTGCAAAGAACAGACAACCATGAAAAACCATAACAACTGGCTGATCCCTATGAGGGATGTAAACTG